>NW_023495697.1:0-194801 GCF_904425465.1 Colossoma macropomum | reverse complement strand
CATTTGTTTTGACGTTTTTCCTCGTTCTCTGTTTTCTTCCCCCACCCCACCCCCTCTCACATCTCACATGGGGCTCTTTAACACAGCACAGCTGTAACAGCCTGCCACTGAATGTGCCTTTCTGTTTTTCCAGTGTAGCATGCAGGGGATGTGAGATATTGTCCAAGATGGCTAACAGCTTGCTGAGAGTCCTTTGTTCTGCCACAACCTCCAAAGAGTCCAGCTTGACTCCTGCAACAGGGTCAGCCTTCCTAATCAGTTTGTTTAATTTGTTCAGAGCACTTTTGTAATGCTGCTGCCCCAGCACACAACAGCGTAGGATAAAGCACTCGCAATAAAAAACTGGTAGAATGTCCATTGGAGATTCGTGTGCACACCAAAAGACCTCAGCCTCCTCAGGAAGTGCAGGAAGTTTTGGCCTTTCTTGTACACAACGTGAGTGTTACAGTTCCAATCCAGTTTGTTTAGCCGTGTCATCAGAGAATGTTTGCAGATGACATGACTCAGTGTTGTACCTGAAGTCAGAGGTGTACAGCTTGAACAGGAATGGGGCTAACACAGTCCCCTGGGGTGCCCCGACACTGCACACTGCCTTGTCTGAGACACAGCCTTGCAGTCACACACACTGAGGTCGTCCAGTAAGGTAGTCCAATACCCGTGAGATGGCAGATTCATCCACCTGCATCGGCCAAAGCTTCTTCCCTAAAAGTATGGGCTGTATAGTGTTGAGCGCACTGGAGAAAACAAACAACATCATCCTCACAACGCTGCCTGATGTGTCCAGGTGAGAGTATGTTCTGTGCAGCAGTCGTCCACTCCATTGCCATCCTGATATGCAAACTGCAGAGGTGTTCTGACCAGAGGTCTCAGATGAACTAGCATTAGCTTTTCAAATGTTTTCATTAAGTGGAATGTCAGTGAAACAGGTTGATAATCATTTAGTGCTATCGGTTGCCTTTTCTTGGGGACAGGAACCACACAAGATGTTTTCCACATACCTGGGACTCTCTTCAGGCTGCAGCTCAGATTAAAGATGTGCTAAAGAAATCCACACAGTTGCTCCGCACAAAGTTTTAGCACCCTAGGTTCAATACCATCAGGTCTCGCTGCTTTGCTCTTTTTTGTGTAGTTTATAAAACAAGCGCACTTTGTCAAGAATTTCATGTGCAACCAAAGGACTGCAAACCCTACTAATTCTTCAAAGCACTTCACTGGAAGTAGCACTCAAGCTGAGAGGCTCGCTGCAGTGCCCTTGCAGCCATCTTCAGAGTGATGCTTTCTCTGTTCGGCCAAAAACAACAGTCGAAATGGCCTTGATCTGCTGCACCTGCGAGCCGACAGGCCCGAGAGTTGGCCGGTTAGACCAGTTGGTTAGAGCGTGGTGCTAATAACGCCAAGGTCACGGGTTCGATCCCGTATGGGCCACGCATGGTTTTGCCACATGCCGCGCCGCCCGCAAGGGACCTCGACAAGCGAGCCTTGGCGGAAAGCTGCGCAAGTCCGCAAAATGCACTTGTTAGGCAATTTTTCCCCAAATTTTCATAACGCTAAGGGCGTGGAAGAGGCCACGCTGGAGAATGCGGGCATCGATCCTGCTACCTCTTGCATGCTAAGCAAGCGCTCTACCATTTCGCCAAAGCTAGGGGAACAATTGTGTGGGATGGACGGGGAAGAAGCAGGAAAAAGGGGAAGAAATGGGGAAGAAGAAAACGGGAGAAAAGGACAGAGAAACGGAGGAAAAGAAAGAGAAAAACGAAAGAAAAGGGAAACGTCTCACCCCCAGTTTCGTTTTGGAAGGTTTAGACAACATTTTATGCCGTGGTGTTTTTAAAAAGTTAGAAATTCCCACCTCGATGTGAATTTCAGGACGGGCAGACGTCACCGCCACGGCGGAGGATCGAATCCCGCCTCGGACAGAGTGGAAGTTCGTAATGTACAGCCGCAAACTGTATTTATGTTACTGAAAGTAACATTGAGTAAGGGAACATGAATGCATTGCAGTATAATGTATTAAATTATGAAATGTATTATTTCTCTTAAGTGATTTAAATACCATCAATGTACATTATAATCGATTTTTTTCTCTACATAAATTACACAGAATATGTTACTATTCTTTGACCACATTTCCTATATACAATAATTGTTTGTGTTTGTAAGCATGTTGATGCCCTTTTTTTTTCATTGTGAGGTTAAACAAAATTAAATTATAAACTGTAACTTATATTTGTTCTTCATTGATTTTACTTGTATCATGCTTATTACTGAGCACTGAAAGAAAACGAGTAACTATATAAAACAGTGATGCTGTAACTAAATTGCAAATATTCATTGATGAATTATGAAAGAGTAATACTTATAAAAACACTGGGTGCTATAAAAACAAGTGAGTGCTGCAAACTATAAAATAGTGAGTGACAATTTGAACATTTGTAAATATTTATTGATGAACATTGATGAAGGCAAACCAGTAACTACAGGAAACAGTGTTTGCTATAAATTATGATCAAAATGTTTACTACTGAGGAACACTGAATCAAAATCAGTTGTATGTTTAATTATAAGACAGTGGATACTATAACAGAAAGTGCAATCAGCTATACAACAGCAGGTGCTATAAATTAATGCACAAGCTCAACTATTCTCTGCCTCAACACGCCTGGTCTAGTGGTGTGTTGAGGCAGAGAATAGTTGAACATGTGCAGGGCAATGTGTATCCAGAAGCAGAATGAATGCACATTGATTTAAATCACAGTAACCATTGTGTGTAGTTACAGTAGTTTACTGTGCAGCACAGTAGGTCCCCATAAGCAGGATTAAGAAAAATTGACTTAGACAATCAAAAATATTCAGCATTGATCAACATAGAATAGAGGGTGGTACAAAACAGTGAGCGTTGTAAACTATAAATCGTTGCTTATGTAAACAGTAGCTTAAATAAATGCATTTATTGAACACAAAGAAATACAATAACTATATAAAACAATGGTTATATCTCACACAAGCAAAAGTGCTAAATATTGATAAGTTCAGAATTATAATATAATATAATATAGTAACCATGAAACGGTGAAAGCGATCGCTTATAGAATGAAAAATGCTTAATACTGATACTGATGAATACCCAATCAAAAGTAATACAATATGGAATTAATATATTAATATAATCCATAAAATAAAAATATAATATACTATTATTATAACTATAAATCAGTAAGTGTTATAAAACAGTGCAATCAATTATATAACAAATACTATAATAACATAGCATAATTACAATGTAATATTATCCTAAAACATCTAGACAAGTCAGATATTTAAAAGACAGATATATTATAGTGTTATATATGTATTAAAAAAAAACAATGAGTGTAATCAACTATAGAATAAATAATAATAATAATAATAATAATAATAATAATAATATACCATAGACAATTAAAGCAAATATATATAATATAATAGCATAATCATAATATAATATCAGAATATATTATTATAGCTATAAAAGTGTGGTTGCTAAAATGAAGTGCAAGCAACATAAAACAGTAACTGGCTGTGCCCTGTCCCAGCTGTCCTGTACTGGTCACATTTCCTGCAGGTGTTTGTGAGGACTTTCTTTTGGTAGGGTTTTCAGCGAGCAGATGCGGTAGAAGTGGTGGCAGGCGATGCTGTAGAAATACTGGCTTGGGTAAGGGGATACTGCTGACCAGGAAGCGGAATAAAAGTAATTACATGGGTTTGTGGGGTACCAAAGAGGACAGGAGGCATGGAAGACGACAGCAAGATCTGAGCAGGCCCTAGGGTTGGAGGCTTTGGAAAAAGCTGCCTCTTTGGTGCCAGCTTGGGTCTAACAGCTGCTGGGGCAGCAGCAACTGCATCAGTTACCATCCTCTTAGTTACTGCCTGTCCCGTTGTGTTGTCAGGTAGATGATATGTGTGTGGCTCACCAGGTACCTGTGGAGTGACAGCAGGACGCACATTTGCTGCCAGGAGAGTCTCAGCAGCCACCAGGACCCGACTGGGAAGGTCAATGCCCTGCAACACAAGGGCATTGTCTTGCTTTTTCACCCTGCGGTTGTGCCACTGGTTCAGTGTTGTTTGGTTAACCTCCACCAGCTGTATTGATGTTTCCTGCATTATGGTGCCATTGCCTAAGATGAGCTGCCGTATTTTGCGGTAGTCCTGAAGAATCAGTGACCATCTTGTGAGAGTGGTCCGCCCTTGTTTTTTTGGACTCTTGTGGAGACCACAAAGCCTTACAAAAATGGCCTCAACAAGACAGCAGCAATCCAGCCACTGTGCCAGCGGAGCAGTGGTGGTAGGGGCGCTTCTCTTCAAGCTGTCCACCCCAGGAGTAAATTCAGCCCTCTTTTTAGGTGACGGGAATCTTCCAGTTGTCAGCTTATCTTGGTGCCTGGCAGCAAACACCACCCGCTGCTTGTCATAATCAAGCATTTCTGCCATAGGGTCACAATGGTGCTTGCCTAAAAATGAAGAAAGAAAAAGTATGAATGTTTATGCAGTCAGAGATACCACAAAGCTTTATGTGAATTATAAATGTGAGAATGAAATAATGCTGCATTTCTATTTTGCACATAATAAATGTTACTAACCTGCTGTCTGCTGAGGGTCAGAGATGTTTGTGTCCTGAGCTCCACTAGATACTCTGCCAAGCTGTCTACCCGATCCATACCTGGCATGCCATGCTCATCCACTGCCTAAAACAATACACAATTAGTAATGAATGCAGTCACTTGAAACTGTGTAAGTATTATGTTTTTTGCTATACGTTATATTTATGATTAATATTTTAACACATTATTCATTATATTTATTGTGGTGTCTTGTGTAGTGTATTTATATGTATATAACACATTACTTTGTAGGTCAACTAAACTGAACTTTATGCTTTGACACTGTGACTGTACTGATAATGGTTCTTACCAAATGCTTTTCAGGGACCTGCCGTGGGTCACCTGAGACACTAGCGGGGTGTGCAACAGGAAAGGTGATGGTGGCCTCAGGCTGGACAGGAGGCAATCCAGGCTGAGCAGAGGGCAGCAGTGCAGGCTGGACAGAGAGCATTCCAGACAGAGGGAAAGAATGAACGCAGTCACTCAAAACTGTGTAAGTATTATGTTTTTTGCTATACGTTATATTTATGATTAATATTTTAACACATTATTCATTATATTTACTGTGGTGTCTGTTAGTGCGTTTATATGTATATAACACATTTCTTTGTAGGTCAACTAAACTGAACTTCTTGTAATGACAGTGTGACTGTACTGATAATGGTTCTTACCAAATGCTCTTCAGGGACCTGCCGTGGGTCACCTGAGACACTAGCGGGGCGTGCAACAGGAAGGGTGATGGTGGCCTCAGGCTGGATAGTGGGCATTCCAGGCTGGGCAAAGGGCAACAGTGCAGGCTGGACACAAGGCGGCAGTGCAGGCTGGACAGGAGGCAATCCAGGCTGGGTAAAGGGCAGCAGTGCAGGCTGGACAAAGGGCGGTAGTGCAGGCTGGACAGAGGGCAGCAATTCAGGCTGGACAGAGGGCAGAAGTGCAGGCTGGACAGGAGGCAATCCAGGCTGAGCAGAGGGCAGCAGTGCAGGCTGGACACAGGGCGGTAGTGCAGGCTGGACAGAGGGCATTCCAGGCTGGACAGAGGGCAGCGGTGCAGGCTGGACAGAGGGCAGAAGTGCAGGCTGGACAGGAGGCAATCCAGGCTGGACAGAGGATGGAAGTTCAGGCTGGGCAGGGATCTGCAGTGCAGGCTGGACAGAGAGCATTCCAGGCTGGACAGAGGGCCGCAGTGCATGCTGGACAGAGGGCCGCAGTGCATGCTGGACAGAGGGCGGCACATCCGGTTGGATGCAGGGCAATATAGGCTCTGCAGTAGGTTTTGCATGCTGGACACATGGCATTCCTGGCTGAGTAGAGGTTGACGAGTCAAGACTTGGCAACGTCAGATCTAATGAATGGTCCCCCTCAAACCCCTCATCTTCTTGCTCGTCTTCCTCTGCCAGGTCCTCCAGTAAGCCCACAGTCTCCTCTGAGTCCAGATTGACTTCTTGCAGGGGCAGTCCTGTCTGTCTTAGCAGATAGTCCACACCAATCAGCTCTCCTAGAAGTTCAAGACAATGTTATTTAAAAATTCTGTGTAGAGAGGTCTGCTCTCCACGAGTTCTCCGTCGACAGTGGAAAGCCAGGTCATTCTTAGTAATGCGCTTGTCCACCAAGGCATCACTAATAAACGACACATCCTCCTGTCTGAGCTGCTCATGGACTGCCCTGCGCAGTAAAGCCACATCTTCTGGATCCGACTCAAAAATGCAAGATGACAGTCCGGCCATAAAGATGGGATACAACGCATGGGCGTCTGTGGTGCACGCTGCAGACATTCTCCGCATAAAGTGCCAGATGTCCAGCCTAATTTGGAGGTTGGGCCACTGCGTAAACCATTGCTGCAGCTTGCTGAGTCCCTCCTCCACGCAGCAGTGGGAATCCACATACAGGACCTTAGGAGGAGCCACGCCAGCCTGGCTGTATCTCTTCATCAGGTCAGATGTCATCAGGTCCAGACCTGCACCCTCCTCAGCAGTGAGAACACTGATGAGGATTTGACCAATCTCATTGCCCACAGAGGTCAGCCAGAATGCCGTCCCCCTGCCTATGCCAGCCAACTTCTTTGTGATCTGAAATGACACAAAAAGTAAGTACATTACATTTATGACATTTGCATATACACACACATTTATCTTGTGTGCCTACATTATATTGTTAATAACCTTTTTAGTTGAGTCCATCTTTAAAATGGACCCAAAGGTGGATGTGATGGTGGCCTTGATGTGATCCATCCAGCTGATGATGTCTCTGCCATACACAGACAGCAGCCAGCGACTGGTGGGCACATCTATTGGTTCAGGGGGTTCCTGGCAGGCCACTGGGAAAAGGCTGGTGCAGTTCACAAAGCTCGCACACTCCTCCAAGTAGTGGGCCAGCCGGTTCAACCATTCCTCACCGTGGTTCTCCTTTAACTACTTCACCAGTCAGGTAGGGCTGTTACCTAGAGTCCGGTCCCGAAGCAGACGAATAACGCGGATGTCACATGCATACCTTGATTAGATATGTACAATTAGTTAATATATACTTTTTAGACTTCTTTAGTACTTTTGTTTGGTAAAGTACATCAATACAACGATAGCTTAAACCACATTATTTATGACTACTTATAATTACTTAATATTTTGAGCAGACACTGATTCAAAACAACTTTACTGAACTGTCATTTAAACTTGTAAAATTACTGAGTAAACTCACTTCAGCATCAGGATGAGATGGAACATCTTTTGATGGGGTAAGTCCAGCTGGTCCCGGACAGTCTGACCGGTAGACAAAAATGTCAGGCGACACACAGTACACCTGAGGATCTCTGTCACCAGCAGATAGAAGGTATCAATGTCCAGGACTTTGCGCACTCTCTTATGTACACCATAGCCAGTCAGCTGCTTGCCACAGGTTGGACAGAACACCCTAACTTTCCACTGGTGGTAGGGCATCCACACCATGAGCCAGTGGGTGAAAAAGCGGTCTGGTGTTGGAGCCTGATGGTAGATGTGCAATGGCACGGGAGGCTCATACCACAGCTTTAAGTCGGGGCGCAGCTTTCTGGCATGGTAGAGGGCAGAGGCAATCCATCGATGATCCTGCACTGGAATCGAGTTCTTCATCTCAACACGAAGCCAAAATGAAGCAGAAGCAGGGCCAGCCTGATCCTCACCCTAAGTACATGACATTAAATAAAATTTTTGAAATTCTTGTTTCTACTTAATTCTTTCTACTTCCTTCCATTCAATCCTTTATTAAGACTTTTTAAAACAAGGACTGAATGGAATTATTGTTTTCAGCATATGAACAGAAACTAGTGTATTGTTAAAATAAGAACTTAGAGCTGGCAGCAACCGTAGACATGGTGGTGGGTGTCTGTGCAGGACTAATACAGCCTGCAGTAGTGGTCCTCAAAGCAGCCTCAGAAGGACTAGGGCTACCTGAGGTGGTGGTCCTAACAGATACCTCACCAGGACTAGGGGTGCTAGGGGTGCCAGGGGTGATGGTGTAGGTCTCATCAGGACTGGAAGGGATGACAGTGTAGATGAATGTACTGCCAGTGCTGGCGCTGCTTGAGGTGACGGCAGGGCAGGGTAGTGGCTAGAAACAAAGAGACATTATAAGGAAATTAAAGAAGTTATAGTTCAAAAGATTTATTCAAGATGATTCATTTGTTGTATCATGCTTACCTGGCATGGCTTTCAAGAGACCAAATTAGGTTTGGCCACAGCACTGTGTGTCCCACCAAAATGTTGCCTATCAAACTAAAAGAAGAGGAGCAAATCAAGTAAGTGGTTTAAAAACATCTACGGCAAAGAACATAGTTGTGTCTGCCTATAATAAAGCAACAATGGTCAGACAGCATTCATACATATCAATGCATTAAATATTCACCATAGACAAAGTTAGTGCAGGTTGGCGAGGGCTCTGCACTGGGGAAGAGGGGGAGGCTGTGGTTGACTAGTGGATGACTAGTGGCCTGAAAAAAGAACACAGACAGATTATACATACACATATATACACATCACATCCATTTTTGGAGGTTTTCCTCAGCATCTGTTCTTGATATATGTAAAATTTACCCTGATGATATGAAATCCACAGTTGCAATTCCAATACCCGCGAAACAAAGTGGTTTGTCCACGGTACTGCAGTGGACACTTCTCTATCTAAAACGATTCAAAATACATAATTTATTTCAAGATTTAAAGCTGAAATGTTGTCATCTTCTAGCTACTATTACATTATATTGTAACTATGCTATGTTATTATAATATTTGTTACATAATTGATTGCACGGTTTTTTTAGCACTTAACTGATTTATACTGATTTATATACACACACACACAAATATTTCCACAGTCTCTCCCACTCCTTACTTTCCCTCTCCCTCCCTCCCCTTTGTTTTGTTTATTCACTCAGGGTTGTCCATCCATCCATCCATCATCTAAACCGCTTATCCTTCTGGGTCGCGGTGGGGTGCTGGAGCCTATCCCAGCTGTCATTGGGCGGAAGGCAGGATACACCCTGGACAGGTCGCCAGTCCATTGCAGGGCAGACAGACAGGCATACACATTCACACACACCTACACCTAGGGGCAATCTAGCACATCCAATTGGCCTGACTGCATGTTTTTGGACTGTGGGAGGAACACTCAGGGTCGCATTTCCTCAAAATAAGTAGACTTGACACATAGGTCTATTATAGGCAGATTTACAGATTTTGTTACGGTCCTAAATAGCCACATATATATATATGCAAAAATATCCCAACGTAACATACATAAAAAGATAACCAAACTCTGTAATGACTATGTTTACATAACATTAACGTTATGTGGCTGCCTTGTTTCTAATGACAATTTCAGCACGTTAAACCGCATTTCGGAACTAAAGTATGACTTTACAAAGCAGACAATGCGCATTTGATCAATACAATAATTCATGGTAAGCATTTAATAATACATCTCACAATAAACATTGAAACAAACGACGAAATTGACCTAATCGTAGCCCCTTCAACTCCAAGGAACCGTGGGCGGTTCAAACCATCCGACCTGGCCATTCACATCGACATAACTTACCGGTTCCATTTCCAGAGTAATTACTGAACGATATGCTTCAACATGAATAACGAAATAGTAAGCATGGATTTTACAGGGTTTAATGGCCATTCATTCAATGCTCTTTATCTAAAGTTAGCGATAGCAATCTTTGCTCACTGCCATGTAAGTTAGCTAACGTTGTCACACAAATAACACGAGAAACTACACAGCGTTAGTGTTATACTAATAGAAAACATAAAAATTCATTTTATTTAACCAATCCCGAAATGTTAACCTTTATTAATTGGCCTGCAACCACATAGCAAGGTAAATAACACTTTAGCTAGCTAGGTAGGCACACTGTTTACACACCGTCACGAAGTAAAATGTAAAAAAGTAAAATGACAAACTTCTGTGTAGCTCAGCAAATTTTGCAGACTCTGACTGACGGCTGAGCAAGACCCTTTTTATAAAGCAGATAAAGCCCTCAGAAATGTAAATGACTTACCTATTGTGGTGATAGTGACTGAAGAGTGATTGAAGTCTTTGAGCTGTGAAGGCAGTTTTTCTCTTCTTCTTCTTCTTCTTCTTCTTCTTTCTCGATAGGTGACAGACTTCGGCAATGAAAATTACAGTATTTACAGTATTTATATACTGAATGAAGATTTGGAGGGAAGCCATTTCATTGGATTAAATATATCGCATGAGCGGGAGTCGTTTTCATTCGCTATTAGCTCAGTATCATACAAGCGGGAGATGTTTTAATTCGCTAACTTTATTTCGAATGTACATCAGAATTAAAAACATTAAATAACGTAAACAAATAAAATCTTAAATCTAAATCTAAATCTAAAATTTAAATCTTTAAATCTCCCGGGCCAGGGGCCACGCATCTTCCGGTTTCAGCTGTTGTCCATTTTCGTCCGTGAAATGAGTGGCCGCTGCTGCTGTGAAAAAGGAAACAGAGCGCTGCGATTCGTGTCGTCCATTTTCATTCTTTTGTCGTCTTTGATGGTGATTGGTCGAGCAACCCACACTCATGTGTACCAGGTGCTGCTAATTCCCCTGGCTGTCGCCTCAGCCGCTATCGTCTCGAGGCAGGAGCACACCACTCTTTACAGCCATAGAATCTTAATACACTCCCCCTCCGAGCATAATACTATTGGGAATATGCAGAACATTTTCTAGCATGACTTGGCTTTCATGGCGCAGCCGTAGGGAGACACAAGAGTATCCAGCTGATACAACACAACAGGAAGAGAGTTAGGCTGAAGATCTAAAGGTCATTGCTTTTGCACTAACCATTCAAGAACGTTTCCAAAACAGTGACCCACAGCATATGTGGCGGGGGATTCAAAGTGACACTGTCCACAAAAGCGCTTCACCGAGAATGGCGTTACCTCTGCCATCCACCTGGCCTTATCTCTTGTGGAGAACGAGGACACTTATGTTAGGAAGCAGTATACTGACTTCAGATCAGCGATCAACAGCATCAAAACCCAGAGACTAATCAACAAAGTCCACTCACATGGTTTGAGCTCCTCACTCTCTTACTGGGTTCTAGACTTGATGAGCAACAGGCAGTCAGGATCCAGGACAGGTCATTCCGCCCCATCGCCCTAAACACCGGAACTCCCCAGACCTTTGCAGTGAGTCCCCTGCTGAACACCCATGACTGCGTCGGCTGACATCACAGCACTCACGTCATCGGATTTGCTGATGACGCTGCAGTTCTTGGGCTCATATCCAACAACGATGGGACATTCTACAGAGAGAATAGATCTGGTACAAGGACAACAGTCTCTTTCTGAATGTCAGCAAAACAAAAGAGATGATTGTTGACTTCAGAAGGACCAGTGTGGCTCACGCCCCTCTGCACGTCAGTGGGACAACAGTGGAAACGGTGAACAGCTTCAAATTCCTGGGAGGGCACATGATTAGCAAGTCAGGGCAAGTAGTTGTCCTGGTTAATATAGCAGACAGTATGTGCCCCTGTTCTGCAGAAGCCTCATATTGGCTTCCCTGACAATGAGATCACAAGCTTCTTCTAGAGCGCGTTTTTCCCAAACTCGCTAAAGACGATGCGTTGGCTGGCAATTGAACCCGGGTCAACTGCTTGGAAGGCAGCTATGCTCACCACTATACCACCAACGTCACAAAAGTGATTTGGCGGTGTCCGCTAAAATGAATGCCGGTTGATTTTCACTTGATTTTTTTGATAGAAACGCCTAACAAAAACTGCTGCTCAAAGACCCCTCCTTGCATCGCAAGGTTCTATAGCGTAGCGGTTATCCCGTTCGCCTTACACGCAAAAAGGCCCCCGGTTCGATCCCGGGCAGAAACATGTCCTTGTCTGCCTGCGGCAGCTCCCTGTGTGTCGCTTGTGCTGCTGTTGCATCCTTCTTTGATTCGGCTTAGTCCGTGGCAAGGTGGAGATGTAGATAGATAAAACTTTACTGATCCCGAAGGCAAATTTCAGTGTTACAGTAGCGAGACATATAATTCTTCATAAACTTACATATATTAGGCAGAAAGAAAAACAGACAAGAATTAGGGAGAAATATGAAATTAGACTTAAGTTAGAGTAAAGTATGAGAGAGTAGGAATAAAAATCACACAGAAAATAAGACAGATTTGTTGTATTTACATGAGAGCAGGTATTGCACTAAGTGGTATGAGGTGGTTTACATACAATGAGTATAAACATAACTAGGAAATTATTAGCAGTACTTACAGTCTAAAGTGTGCAGTGAGAGTGTCATTACAGTAGCGGTTATGACATTTTGCACAGTGTGTACTAACAAGAGAGGTGATATAGTGACATGATTCAGCACAGTTCAGACAGCAGGAGGTTCTTACCATCTCTGCAGAAAGGAGACTCATTCTAGAGTCTTATAGCAATGGGTAGGAAAGATCTTACATGGGGCTCTTTAACACAGCGCAGCTGTAACAGCCTGCCACTGAATGTGCCTTTCTGTTTTTCCAGTGTAGCATGCAGGGGATGTGAGGTATTGTCCAAGATGGCTAACAGCTTGCTGAGAGTCCTTTGTTCTGCCACAACCTCCAAAGAGTCCAGCTTGACTCCTGCAACAGGGTCAGCCTTCCTAATCAGTTTGTTTAATTTGTTCAGAGCACCTTTGTAATGCTGCTGCCCCAGCACACAACAGCGTGGGATAAAGCACTCGCAACAAAAGACTGGTAGAATGTTCATAGGAGATTCATGTGCACACCAAAAGACCTCAGCCTCCTCAGGAAGTGCAGGAAGTTTTGGCCTTTCTTGTACACAACGTGAGTGTTACAGTTCCAATCCAGTTTGTTTAGCCGTGTCATCAGAGAATGTTTGCAGATGACATGACTCAGTGTTGTACCTGAAGTCAGAGGTGTACAGCTTGAACAGGAATGGGGCTAACACAGTCCCCTGGGGTGCCCCGACACTGCACACTGCCTTGTCTGAGACACAGCCCTGCAGTCGCACACACTGAGGTCGTCCAGTAAGGTAGTCCAATACCCGTGAGATGTCCACCTGCATTGGCTGAAGCTTCTTCCCTAACAGTATGGGCTGTATGGTGTTGAATGCAGTGGAGAAAATGAACAACATGATCCTCACAGTTCTGTCTATGTGTCCAGGTGAGAGTATGTTCTGTGCAGCAGTTAGCTAACCGCATCATCCACTCCATTCCCATCCTGATATTCAGACTGCAGAGGGTCAAGAGCTGTTCTCACCAGGGTTCTCAGATGAGCTAGCATTATTCTTCGCCAAGGGTGTGGGTTCCATCCCCGTATGGGCCATGCATGGTTTTGCCTCTGCTGCGCCACCTGCAAGGGACTAGTGAGTGTTGGCGGAAGGCTGCGTGGCGGTTCAAGGTCAAGTTCACAAAATGTTCCACGTACATTATTTATTCACACTGGTACGTGTTATATTTGAAAATTTATCTATTTTATTTTTTTCAAAATATTTTTCTACGCGAAAATAGAATTTAAACAAAAGCATTAATAGAAATTTGAACATGGATGCTTGAAAAACAATAATTTTCCATTTTTTGTTCCATCAAGTCTATTTAAGCTTTTTCTTTTATTTTATACAGATGGGGTCAACTTTTGGCTACAGATTAATGACAGGGTCAAGTCAAGTCAAGTCAGGTTTTATTGGCAAGTATGCAGTGAAACAAAACAACATTTCTCCCAGTCCATGGTGTAACACAGGAACACAAGTTTGAGACAATACAATATACACAGTGCAGACAATACAGTACAATAAACAAACGTGAAAGATTTACATTAAATAAAAAACAGAACACATGCAGTACATGGTACTGAGAGTATGTGGAGTTGTGCAAAGGAGGATGTAATGGCATCTATGGCATATTAGCAGCTCAGCAGATAGCCTAGCATATATGAGCATAGCAGTCACTGAGGTAGCAACCAGAGCAGCAATATACAGTATACAGTATTTGGTTAATACAGTAATTCTAGCAGCTTAAATTGTTAAAGTGAAATAAAATGTACAAAAATGTAAAGTCAGATATTGTTGTGGATATAAAATGTGCAAAAATGCAAGTATTCCAATCTACAGTCATATCAAGCGAACTGTTTCAGTGAAATGCAGTAACTATATTTATACAGTGTTCCATAATTTGGAACTGCAAGAAGTGGGGAGTGAGTTAGTTCTATATTGTTATGTATGTGTGTGTGGGTGTTGTGTATAGGTGTGTGTGTGGGGGGTCAGTCACAATGCTAGTGGCTTTTCGGATGCAGCGTGTCGTGTATACATCAGTGATGGAGGGAAGAAAGACCCTGGTGATCTTTTCAGCTGTCCTCACTACTCTCTGGAAGGTCTTGTGGTCGGAGGTGGTGCAGTTCCCAAATGCAACAAAGTGAACAGCAGTGGACTGAGCACACTGCCTTGGGGTAGTGCTCAGTGTGATGGTGTTAGAGATGCTGCTCCCAATCCAGACTGCCTGAGGTCTCTCAGTAAGAAAGTCCAGGATCCAATTGCAGAAGGAAGTGTTCGGGCCCAGCAGGAGTCTATGAACAGCATTCTAACATAGATGTCCTTTTTCTCGAGATCCCTGTGACAGGAGGGAGATGTTGTCCTGTAGTTGCTGAGGGCCTGAATGTCCTGCCACCGCGTGTCACTGGTATTCTGGAAGTGTCCATGGATTCTCTGAGCGTGTGCGCGCTTCGTCTCTCTGATAGCTTGTGACAGTTTGGCTCTCTCTGTTCTTAGGGCTGCTCTGTCGCCCTCTCTAAAGGCTGAGTCACTGGCCTTCAGCAGTGTGCGCACCTCAGCAGTCATCCACGGCTTCTGAGTTTCGCATGTGTTGATGGTCCTGGAGATAGTAACATCATCAATGCATTTGCAGATGTAGCCAGTCACTGATGCTGTATATTCCTCCAGGTTAACAAAATCATTGTCAATGGCAGCCAGGGATGGGGGAGTAGCGCATTACTTTTTGTAGCTGACTACAAATTGTTGTAGCTAATAGCTGTAGCCGCTACAGTTTTATGAAATGTAGTTGATAGCTGTAGCGCCGACAAATTTTTGTGTAGCTATAGCGATAATTTTTGCTACAGGCTTCAGACAATCCACACAAAATGTGAACCAACATGGTCGTAACTGGGCTAGTGGAAACTAGCAGGCTTAGCTCAGGGCTTGGCAACTGAAATATTAAGAAGAGCCGTTTTGTCCTTTCAACAAAAATGAAACCACCTTGGGAGCCACAACATTTTATGTTCGTTTTACCATCATGGTTATAAATATGTCTCAGTATGTGCTGATGTGAAATGCAGACTTGCTTTGCTCTGCTTTAACCTAGCTTTTTGTTCAAATTGTCCCGTTCCACCTTAAATGGTGCCTGAGGTACCAGAATGTACTGCTGGGCAATTTAAGGTAGAACGGGAAAATTCACACGAGAAGCTGGCAAAAGAGAAGCTGACTTCATGACTTAGTGTTTGACAGTTTCTCGTTGCAGATTAAACATATCAGAAAACCAGCTGGAGTGCATATAAATGTAAATAAGTCAATTCGTCTCCAAATGATCAATGTTCGTCTTAAATCTTTCTCTTTGCCTTTTCGTTAGCTACAAGCTAGATGAGGTTGTTTGAGTTGCTGTGTGACCAGCAGTCTGCGCATCAATCTTTAGCGTTAAAGGGTAAATTAGCAGTTATACATTAACTCCAATGTTTAAGACCATTTATTGTGAAAATGGTGTTAGAACTGTGTTATAATTCTGAAACTGGACAAGCTGGGGCTGAACACTGTGCAACTGCCTGTTAGATTTCCTGACTGGGAGACCACAGGCAGTATGGGCTGGCAACAACACATCCCGCACCATCACACTAAACCCCCCAAGGATGTGTACTGAGCCCCCTCCTATTCACGCTGATGTCCCACGACTGCACACTATCGCACTGCTCCAACCTCTTCATCAAGTTCACGGATGACATGACTGTGGTGGGTCTCATCAGCAACAACGATGAGACAAACTACAGGAGCAAGGTGAGCTGCCTGGCCTTGTGGTGTAGACACAACAATCTCCATCTGAACCTCTCCTGGGCCAGCAACACAACATCACTAGCCACAAACTGAGAAGAGCCAGAGCCCCAGCCCCCATCATGTGCACCTTCTACAGAGGTACCATCGAGAGCATCCTGACCAGCTGCATCACCATGTGCACCATGTCCTGCCACAAGACACTCCAGCGCATTGTGAGAGCAGCTGAGAAGATCGTTGGCACCTCCCTTTCCTCCCTCCAAGAGATATACAGCTCCTGTCTCACCCAGAAAGCCCTCTGCATGGCAGGTGATCCCACTCACCCACTACACAGCTTCTTCAGCCTGCTGCCATCAGGGAGGAGACTGCGGAGTCTCCGGGCCAGGACCAGCAGACTGGGGGGACAACTTCATCCACCAGGCTGTCAGTATGCTCAACTCTCTCCCTACTTTGATCCCCCTCCCCCCCTTCTGCCCCCCCACACACAAAGTTTGAAGCCAAACACAGGTTCCTGACCCCCACTCCCCAGTACTGACTTTCTCAGGGACTGTTATGCACCCATCACTTTCTGTTACGCACTTATCACTTTAACTGCTCCATAAGCTCATTCTAATTGCACTACTGTTTATATTTGCACTATTTACACCCACAGACCTTAATCTGTATGTGCCTTATGTCACTTTAGTGTTAATTTCAGGACCTTCTTATATTTATATTTTTTTTATTATTGTATTTTTCTACAATCCGTGTTTATTTTTACAATTAGTGTTCAGTGTTTTTTTAGTGTCTGTTTAATTCACACTTTTCCTGTTTACCGTCTATTTAATGTTATCGTTACACCATGGGGTCTGAGAGTAACGCAATTTCAATACCGTGTATGTCCTGTACATATTGTAGTATTGACAATAAAGCTGACTTGACTTGACTAATGATCAGCAGAGCTTTATTTTACAGCAAAGGAGAATAATGTTATTTTACCTAAAAATCTAGTGCTGCTGTGGAGCTGCAAACAGGGCAGGTAAAGAGCCAACCCCTGTCTTAGCTAAAGCGGAAAAAACATTTTTGTTACAGACTATTACTAATAGTACTGTGCAAAGCTAGTGTCACTGATGAGAGTTTTGTGGCTAAAGTGTTGCTGAAGTTTAACAAAGGACTCTGAATGTCCTGTCTGTACATATCTTGCTGAAATGTTTAAATTGGAGAAAAATTGTTTGGTTTGTACACTGTAAAAAGTGGGACTGGGGTTAATTAATATTTACTAAATAACTAATAGTAATTTCTACATAGACTATGTTCACTTAGAATTCAAACTGAGCTAAATCCAATAAATGTTTTGATTGTGTTGAATGTTTTATTAATTGCATTTTACAGTTTTGGTTGAATAAAATTAGATATGATACATTGAGTAGAATTTACTTATGTTTTGTGAGGAACAACAACGATGCAGAAAATTGATAGATTTTACTCATTGGGAGGTCATTGGTTTTAATCACCTCACACTTCTGCCTAACGCATTTTGTGCCTCATGGACACCAGTGACTACACGTTTCAGGGGTTGCAGTCCTCCAACTTCCCAAAGGTAAAACCTTTATAATTACTGCTAGGAAACAAACAATTTCCAAGTACGTTGCTGTATCAGTTGCCCATTCTTTTAAGTTACTGCAGCTACCAAACATGTCAAACTTCCTGTGCTGTAAGTCAAATTTAAGCTAGCAGCTAGCGAATGCATTTTAGTTTGGATTAGCATAGAAGCCCGGCCTGGACTTAAATTACAGATTTTGCTGTTGAGGTATAGATAGAGGCGAGGCTCTCTGATATGTCAGCAAAAGCCATACTGGAAGATTCCACCCGTATTGAGGAGAGCAGATTACACCCGTATTGAGCTCCGAGCCATCACCAACGTTTCACCGGGCCGTCACCAACGTGCTTCTGGAAACTTTGAAAGAATTCAAAATGTGTTTGGTGAATAAGTTATTGGTTTATTTGATGTAGCAGTAGTTTTTCAATTGAATATTTATTCAAACCTAATTCTGTAATTTGTGAATGTTGAACTCTTTATATGTCAAAACAAAAAATAAGCATCACTTGCTAATAGTTAAGTTAGCTAACTAGCTAGCTAACTAGCTTGCTAGTGAGTCACCTCTTTTAGATGACTGTTTGCTCTCACAAAATATGAAAGGCAACTTTTTAGCTAAATTACAAATTTAAAGTGAGACAGTATCAAATTTATGGTATAAAAAAAACTAGTGTGTACACTTGTTAGAGTTGCTAGCTAGCTAAATAACCTATCTAGCTTAGCTACGTATGCGCAAGCTTAGGCTAAGTTAATAGCTCTGCTGGACGACCAGTTCACTACGGCTAACTTGTGCTGACCATGATGGGCTCAAATCTGAACGGGAGACGTCGAGTGACTGGCTGGTGTCTGAATGACAGAAAAGCAGAAACTAGAAATCTGAGGGAGAGATGTCGAGTGATTGGTACAGTTAAAGCATTAGTTTAATAAGGTCAACTGAGCTTCTATTTGGCAACTAGCTAACAAGTGATTTTACATGCTAAAATCCTTTATCACACTAAAGTTTGTGAAATCTGTTCTTTCTTCTCCTTATGTCCCCATTTTCAGGCTTAACCATATCTTTTCTTCTTGCAGTTACCTACACATTTCCTACATCTACCACTAGCATTTCTCAGGCATGGAAGCAACTTTTATTTACCTCTCTTTCTCTGGCATGTTGCTGGTTTGTTTACACTAATTTTTCTACATTTGTAATCATCTAAGATGGATATGTCTGTCTTTAATTGAAGTCTGTGTTTTAAACTTAATAGTTATTATTATGTCTGTGTTTCTCATGACTGACTGTTGAGTGACTGTAATAACCTTTGGGAAAGAACAGTTTTGTGACGTTTTTAAATGTTTTCTCATGGAGGATGCATGTTGACTCAAGTACAGATGTTGACTGAACACCTTTTCACAAGTCACATTTAACCAAGAGTATTTCTGCTTTTACTCAAGTAACCAACACCTGTCTTACACAACAGCTAATAAACATACTCTATATGTAAGCTCACTGGCCATTTTTACAGTACTCCTGACTTACAGACTGGAGTCCATCTGTTTCTTTGTATACAGTGATTGTAGGTTATTGCAAGGGTGCACTTGATGGCTGCTAGGTTGTTTCATGATGCATACTAGGATGTAACAATTGGCTGCTGGGGTGTTTCTAAGTTGTTGCTAAGGTGTCTGATTGACTGGAGGCATCTGCACATTTAGACTACTAGTCAACAGAGGTGAAACAAATGCTGATGATGTCGTAGTGTTGAAATGTGTCCTTGTTTACTTTTCACTCCCAAACTCTATCAGTTATAAAAGTGCTGAGCTGTATTCCAGAATGCTGGTTTCTCATATATTTACTACATTGGAGCTCAGTTTAACAGCAGAAGGCCTTGCATTTATCTTCGTGTAGGCATCATGCAAAAGCATCAATCTAACTTTTACTTTGTTTTTGTTTTCTGGCTACAGAGAGGGTTGTGCAGGTCTAGTGAACACCTGATGGACAATATGTGAGTTCTCATGCAGAACTGGTGGCAGTACACACTTTAAGTTTCAGTAATCATCCAACATCATGTCCATGTGAGACTCTATCCTATGTTGAGCACCTTCTTCGGTCAAGTCTGCACTCAGTGACTCATTATTCTTGATCAACCAAGGCAAGTGGCTAATTGTTTTCATGATCTTTATTCATTCCACCGTGGATTATCTGTTATATATGGACACATGCTGTTTTTTCATCATCTCAACATAGCTTTGTGAGTATCCTGGACATTTTCTTGAATCATGCAAGAAAAGTTTCTTGAAGTTCATCGGTATAGTCTGTACCTTGGATTGTAATGGGTGTTATTTGTTATTTCATTTTTTGCAATGAAATTCTGGCAACCACAGCTTTGCAATAAAATACTGTAATGTGTCATACGGTTGTACTGTATTTATCACTGTTTAATTATCAGTAAACAATCAACAGTTCTCAACAGTGACATTTACGGTTGGCAAAAAAGCATGCTGTAATGTCTTATACTTTTTCACTGTATATTTTTACTGTGAAGATCTGGCAACCACAGCTGTAGTAAAGTGTAGTAAATATAAAGCAGCTTTCGCCAGATATTTAGTAAATGTGAATACGTTTTCCCCAGATATTGAGTAAATATAAATTAATTTTACTCAGACACTTGGTAGATATTACTAAATTTTCCTTGTTAAATTTATTTGTATTTACTCAATATTGTGGGCTACATTAACTCATAATGTGGCATACTATTACTAAATACAACACATTTTAACTGTTGCTTTTATTAACATTTACTTAATATTTTTGATTAAATTTAGTTCACTTATTTAATGCATTTTAATCAAAGTTTAGGTAATTAAATTAGATTTAATTATATTACGTGTCACTTGTTTCCATAATTTTTTTAAGTAACCATTAGTCACATTTTTTACAGTGTATACAGTTATTTTTGTTGATTTTTGTTAAGAAAACATGGAATGATTGACTTTGCCTTTACTAAGTCTAAAGTTTTGTTGGATATCACGCCTTTGGTTGTGAAAGTTTGATTGTTGTTTACACCTAAACTTACTTTTTGGTGATCTTTTTGTATATTTGCAGCGTTTCAATTGTATGTTTCTTTCTGGCACATAATTAAATGCAGTGTCTTGTTCACACTGTCAGCTGGGCTTGTTTTGTGTGTCAGGTGGAGAAACACAAACATTCTGACAATTGCACTTTGAAAGTAGCTGAACAGTAGTGCACTGCTTTTCAAAAAGTAGCTAAAAGGTTTTTCTGGAAAAGTAGCTAAATTGTAGCTTGCTACAAATTTTGGGAAAGTAGCTACAAAGTAGCTAACTACCAATTTTTCAGTAGCTATCCCAACCCCGGTGGCAGCCTCCCTAAACACGCCCCATGCGGTTTGCTCAAAGCTTGAAGAGCAGAGATGGCTCCTGCAGGCCAGGTTTTCACCTGCTTCTGGACTGGTTTGGAGCGTCTGACGAGTGGTCTGTATGTGGGTATCAGCATTACAGAGATGTGGTCTGAGTAGCCAAGGTGGGGTTGGGATTCTGCCTGATACATGTCGGAAACGTTAGTGTAAACAAGGTCCAGTGGATTCGCCCCTCTCGTTGCAAAGTCCACATGTTAATGGAATTTTGGGAGCACTGACCTGAGATCTGTGTGGTTAAAGTAACCAGCGACAATAAACAGCACGTCGGGGTGCATGTTCTGCAATTTGCTGATGGCTCTGTGCAGTTCACAGACCGCCTCCTTGGCGTTCTTGCTGGGGAGAATGTAAACCTGCTGCTATCAACGTGGCGTGAAATTCACAAGGGAGGTAAAATGACCTACATCACAAACTCCACCAGTGGAGAACAGTACTTTGCAACAAGCACAGAGTTTTTACACCATTCCGTATTGATGTAAACACATGTCTCCTCCGTGTGTTTTTCCCATCAGTGCTGCACTTCTGCCAGCATGAAACAAAGTCAGCACATCCAACTGAATGGCGGCATCAGGAATGTTGTTGCTAAGCCAAGTTTCAATAAAAACCAAAACACAGCAGTCTCTGAACTCTTGCTGGGTAGTCTGTTGGAGCCTGATGTAGTCCAGTTTATTGTCCAGCAAGCAAATATTTGTGAGAAAAGTTGCCGGTGTAGCGGGTTGGCTAAGGTTAGCCTTTAGCCTAGCACGGACCCCAGCCCTCTTCCCACGCTTCTGCCTCCTTGCGCAGCGCTTTCAGCCTCTCTCATCAGGAAACACAGAGGAATGCCGGGTGCAAGCAGGCCCCTGTGAGCTTTGTTCTCTTAGCAAACTGAGCTCACAAAGTTTCTGCAGCAGGTCGTCTTTAAGGTTGGTTTCTGTCTGTTTCCTTATCTGTAGCAGGGTCTGGCGGTGGCAAACAAAAGTTGCAGTGGTTTCCATGTACTTGCGTCGGAAAGAACACGAAACATAAACTAATAAAACAGAGCACCATTTGTCGGACCCGGAGAGGCCAGTGTGTGTTACTGCGCCGCCATCTTGGGGAAGACTCAAGAATCTGTCATCTAAAGGTCTTCATGCATCAGAAGAGTGGGAAGACGTTTGCGAGCTACACATCAGACTTATCACGAGGCACAGTGCCAGGTGAGGTGCCAGACTGATGTTGCCTGGTGTCCCCAAAGACCAAACAGGAAACAATTAAAGACTGACAAGACACAAATATAACAGCCTTTTCATATTGTTTCCATATTAAAATGTGGTGAATAAGCAAAAAGTCTTATAGCCATTCACCATTTTGAGGTTGGTTTTAACTTTTTTGTATATAGTGTGTGTTTTTGGAAACCTGTGCAGGCTGAATTTCTCCATTTCTGAATTTCTGAATTTCTGTTATGCAGTGTTTTAATAATGGATCTCAAAATCAAGTGGAAATCATTAGCCAGACATAAAATCATATAATAAAAATGTTTGTGAGCCTGAATCTGTAAACTTTTTGATCTCATCTCCTGTGACACTTTCTCATTGTTTCTCACTGAAGGTGCAAGAAATCTCAATTGTGTGTGTTAAAGTGCTGAGTACAATGGGGCATAAAATCCATTTGGATCAAAATGAAAAGCTTAGGATGTTTGGGTTCACCGATGTACTTGCAGTTGATGGATTCAGCAGCAAAATTGTGGGGTATTCTACAATGCCTGTGTAACCCCTATACATTATTTTGGTTATTTAATAAAATCTTTATCCTAACCAACCAGTAGGGTGCGCTCTTGTGTCACCAGCTAAGTAAACGAGGCTCCGCCTAAAGAAGAGGGAGTCTCCATTTTCCAACAACGTGTTAAGAACCGGCTGTTGAGTTAACTGGAAAGAAAACCAATGCTAACTGTGAAATACTGGAATAATTTACACATTTTGAGTTATTTATGCACCTGAAGTGAATAGTACCCTTTTATTTTATCAAGCTTTCGAATGTACTTCTGAATTATTCCATTGAACATGAGAACTCCGATTGGTTTTTTTGTACTGACGATTTTGGATGGTGAGCCTAGCCCTGGACTTGAACGAAGAGACCTGGAACCTTGCGATACGAGCAGACTGAACTTCATCTTCAGTGCATCCAAGACTTTTTGGAACCAGATAAGATATACATTCAAAACAAACTACCCGGGTAGATGGACTTTGACACACACACACAAAGGAAAAAAAAAAATTGATTCATTTATTTTGATATAGAGAGCTCTCAACCTTTATTTTACTCTTTATTTTTATTTTTATTTTCCAAGCCAAAGCCAAAGACTTAAATACTCATTGTGGTGTACAATAAATGTCACTGTTCATTTTCTTTAAGTCCTGTGTTATTGTGAGTGATTCAAACCCCTCCCATGAACCTAGGACAAGCATTATCCTTCTTTACTGAGTCCCAAACATAGTAACTCGTACACACGGGCTACACCTGTAAAGAATAACCTCACAATATATGGAGAAGTCTATAGGTAATTGGCCATCACTTGGTTACAAATTGATATAAACAATGCAATCACTCTACTAACCACAACCATTTCATAGTGTGGACTTCAAAACTGTTTAATGTAACCAAAAAGCTGTCAGTTCAATTGCAATGGATTTATCAATACCATTGAGAAATACTGTTCTTGTTTTGTTGCAGACCAGCAGTTCTGTCCTGTGGATTATGGGACCAAGTACGAGTTGATCATGGGAAAGAATTTTTTTTTGCAAACTACAGACACAATCAGTCATGGCTTCCTTATCTGCAAACTCTGGTTTGGTTTAAAGTGTCCAAATCACTTCTCAGTGTAGGAATGCTGATCTGAGATCAGATTCCTCTTTTATTTACTATAACTTTACTGAAAAAAAAAGGTCCTAGATTAACACTCCTACTCTGAGAAGCTTTGTGAATATGGGCCCTGATGTGCAAGTTTTTGTTTTTACCAAGTATTTGTTATTTTGTTTTTATTTAATTATTATTAAATAACATTTTCCTCCAACAAAACCACACAGTTGAGAAAATGTGGCCAGAAGTAAATAATTGGGTTATTAACCTGATCAAGGAGGCCTTAATTCAGTTAATGGACAAAGATGAATTGGACATGGAAGATAATGCAACCAGATACTGCGTATCCAACCTGTCTTGCCATGTTGCCCATCTTGGACTCACCAGGGTAGTTAAAGCGTGGAATGCACATGGGATTCCAGGGGAGTGAGTCCAATTGAATGTTAGTTTCTTACTTTGGCAAATCTTATAAAAGACATTACAAACTTTGTATATTAAGAAGAAATTACTATTAAAAAGGAATACTAAATGTTTTAGTTAGACATGGCTACCACGCAAAACCTTTCAGAACCCCGCAGTTTGTGGCACAAGTGATTGCGTCCTGTGTCACCCTGCACAACATCTGCATGGGAGTAGGAGAACTTGTTCAGCTTGAGGAGGAAGAAGATGGAGAGGAGGAAGAGGATGGGCAGGAGGAAGACGGCACAGAAGCAGTCAGTGGTCATCATCTACGGGAGTAGCTTTGGGCTGCCATCGCTGACATGTACTGATGGTCCAGGAACTGAAAGAGTTTAATTAGTTAATTCACATTTTCAAATGTTATATTAGCACTGAGAAAAGTATCTTCAAAAGTGACATCTTAAATCTGGTCTAAACAGATAATTCTAGTTTTGATTGTTGCATAGAATATTATTTACCTTCTAACATGTTTACTTGTTAGGCAATTTATGTGTAGTGGAAGTGTCAATTTTTTTGGCAGTATGCTAAAATTGCTTAAAACATGTAAAAATGTGTACAGACAAGTTAATTGTTTCTTTTCAATATCAAAATAAGAAAGCTTTAGGATTTTTTTTTGCAGTGTGTGAAAAAAACTGTAGGTCAGTATTCATTTGGTTAAATCTCACCCCAACGAGATTACACTGTAAAAACAGTTCCAACTGATTTTACAACAAGAATGACCTTCATTAAAGGAAAACGTCAAGATACTATAAAATAAAGAACTGACCTTAATGATTGAACAGTCTGTAAGTTTAAATTTGTGAAAGGTATAGCATGAAGCATTCTTAAGGACAAGACTGGGTTTCTAATGGGTTATCAATAAAGAATAAATTAATTCATCCAAAGAGAAAACCTATTATGATTAGTTTATACATTACCGCATTTCAAGATTAACATAAAAAGAAACGTATGTAAAAAAATTAAAAATCAAGAATTATTTCAGAAAATAAGCTTTATTTTTAAAATGCATTAGTTAATTTTGCTAAGTTTTTCAAGAAGACCGCTCCTGCTCTGTTCGCTCTCTCCTCTCTTGTCTTTCCCTCTCCCTCTCCATGTCCTCTCACAAGAGGTCGATAAGGGTTCCCTGCCTCTTCCTTTGTCTTTCCTCAGACAATGGGGAAGCCACAGCAGAAGATGGCCCTGGTTCCGCCTCATCTGATGAGGCTATTAGCAGAGGTGGTGAAATCGAGGGCTGGTTACCAAAAGCCTCATCCATGAGGCTGAACCAGGGCCTGCAGTGGTTTCCCCGTTGTCTGTCCCACTTCCAGACAGTGGACACTTCAGCTCCTAAAATAAATGCAAACCTGTAATCTAACCTCACTCTGCTTTCTTTTGCCTAGCTGAATTATACTTAAACTATGTGATGAGGCAAACGCATTGCCCATCACCAGAGTCTGAGTGTGTGTGTGTGTGTCAGATTGAGAGGAAACTGAGGGAAAGGGAGTAGAGCAAAGCTGAAAGTATAGTTCTATGGCCTTGCGGCCTAAGACTAAGTATAATTACCTGTACTGCTATCGAGTCGGGTCAACATTTGAACCACTGTTTATTTTGGGTTTGTATAGTTTTTCTTTTGTATTTTGTTTGCACATTGTAAATAAATCACACACAGTTTGCAGAGAACTGCCCAGAGTCGTCCTATCTCCAGCCTGCATCTTCATTTTACACACCCATTCAGTCACAACCTATCCGGTGACTTTGTGTCTCCTCACAGGGTTTGGCGAAGCATCGTCACAACCTATATATTTGAATTAGGTTTGAAATACACAAATGTTTGAAAAAGATAAATCCTTAGTCTTTCAAATAATGTACTGCAACTCCATCTTAGAACTTACCTTGTATTTCTTCTTTAAATTGTCCCATTTTTTACAGGCTTGTTGAGGAGTCACTTTCTCTTGTAGCCCCAGTTCCAAAAGGATAGTCCTATCAAGAAGCAAACAAAATCAAATTAGGACTTTTATTTTTTAAAACTAGGTAAATAGATCAAAAGATTCAACATTTTTCCAACTAAAATTTTAACCAGTTTAGGAGGACACATTACCACACAAGCAAATCACTTACTTTTACATACTGTTAAGTTAAAAACATGCATGACTAACTCATTGATGTCCAATCGTTTCTGCAAAGTGTCGATGCTGCAGGTTTTCCTGATTATTTGTTTGCCCTGTTTAAGGGGAATCAGGTGAGCTCCTACATGTTTGCAATGAAAACCTGCAGCTACAGCCACCTTTTGCAGATAAGATAGGACACCCCTAATCTAACTGGTGAACCAACACCCTAACTTTCTTACTTCCAAGCTGACAATGCAGAGTTTTTCTCCCCGGTGAACAGCCTCTCTTTCTCTATACGAGCCTTAATAAATGCTTCAAGCTCTGATCTGGTCCC
This sequence comes from Colossoma macropomum, assembly GCF_904425465.1. Classification (NCBI taxonomy): domain Eukaryota; kingdom Metazoa; phylum Chordata; class Actinopteri; order Characiformes; family Serrasalmidae; genus Colossoma; species Colossoma macropomum. The sequence continues at coordinate 167,963 of NW_023495697.1, read as the reverse complement.
TGAAAAAGTGGAAACAACTTGTGTAGGCAAAGACGGAGAACTAAATAGCTGGTTAGCTAGCAAGTTACAGAAAAGCACCATATAACCCCCATAATTCTATCAAACTATTCAAGACACACTTAAATGGATCAACGATTAGATAGCACTACCTCTTCATTAATGTTTGACAAAACCTCCTACTAAGTTGTTAGCCAGCGAGTTTGTTAGCCAGCTGGCTACTGAAAACAATAGCCTGATGCTTCAAAATCTGCTAGCGTGCATGTTAATGGCTTGGTGTTCCGAAAACTGGAAAATGATCAATGACGAACATAAATAGCAAAAATAAGCTATTTATGCAGATTTATGACAAGAAAACAAATAAAAAAAACACAGAATATCAGATTTACATTTAAAGATGACTTCACTGTTTCCCGCATTGCTTCCATCATCTTCCAACGAAAGTTGCGCTGCATTGCATCGCGGGATTGCCTTAGCAGCTGAGGAAACATCCGAAGCTCTCTCAATATTCGGCCAAAATAAGATACCTCAGTAGGCAGCATATTTGAGGTATCTAAGAATTCTGACAGCCTACTTGTCGGGAGCACGCATATTGTGACATAAAATGCTGTATATTTAGAGAGCTCACTAGGTTTTGAGACACACCCAATGATAGATCTGGTATCTACAGATGTACTTTTTGTTGCTGTAACAAGTAGTTTTCCTTTTAGATTAGACAATCTAAATGACCAGCTTGTCTGAACTTATAGGATGAGTTCATTCAACAAACTTGAGTTTTGAGTTTTGTTATGCCACTTTTGTCTCTGGCATACACCCTACAAACCTCCATGTCAACTCTGTATATGTCAATGGACTCAGCAGACATGAAATAGCATACCTGCAGTATGCAAGTACAAGTAAAAGTATTAGTTAATAAAATGACTCAAGTAAGAGTAAATAACTACTCATTAAATAACTACTTAAGTACCGAGATACTTAGTTACTTTTTCGTATTTCTGCTTTCATAACCTGAACATATTTCTGAGCTGACTCGGCTACATCTGGGCTAATGCTGCCTCAGGCTAGAGTCGAGTTGTGAAAGTGGATCTCAGCCAGTTTCGTGTTTAGCTGCTGATAATAACGCCATTTTCTTTAGTTTGTGTGAAAATAAATACAGATGACCGTTTGGACGCGGTCTGTTCCTCGTGTGTGCTGGTTAAGTTCTCCTCTGTGCTTCTCCACTAAACTGGACATCTCTGTAGTGTTTTTTCCTGCCGGAACTGCTGTTTTTGATTGGTGGATCTTTTAAATTTTACCACACTTTGTTCATATTTGTTTCTGAGCTGATACTCTCATCATTTATTTTTACTCTGTAACGTTATGAAGATTAAAGTATTGTAGTAAAAGTATTTCATTAAAAATTAACTCAAGTAAAAGTACTACGATTTAATTCTACTCCAAAAAGTACCGTTACAGGGAAAACTGTACTCAATTACAGCAATGAGATTGAATGTAATTCCTTACTTACACCTCTGCATACCTGAATATCTAAAATGCCAACATAAAGGAAAATAAAAATAAAATGTACTAATGTAATATTTTCTCAGACATTTATAAGTCAAAATTTTACAATTGACGACACACACCTCCCCTGTCTTCAAACCGAGGAGTGACCAGAATATGGCCCAAGCCAGGAGGAATCACCCCTGCTTCCACCAAGGGGTTTGATGGAGGAGGCATCTTTTGGGCAAGGCAGCAGGGCTGGACCACTGGATCTGCCACTGGGGGTGCCCCATGGTGGCTGCATGACTTGCCGGAACAAGTTTAACCAGCTGATCAATCACCTGCAGACAAAGAGGGAAGATCCCAGATTTCCTGAACCTGTCCTGGATGTTCACAGGTGTGGCGGCCTTTGGGTAGCAGTACTTTAGCACCTGTGAGAACTGAGAACTGTTTCTTCCCCACCACTATGTCCCCCTGCACTAAACCCATGCTGGTGGCCAACTTAGTTACGTGGTGCTTTAGGGGGCCAAAGACACTAATATCCAGGGCTTGCAGGATGTGTGTTGTGTGTGTGCTCAATGTTGTTTTCCGTGCAAAAAGTGATGGCTTCAAAAGACTGGTGGGTCTCGTGTTAGTCCATGACCACCACCAGGGGCCTCTCTGCCCACTTCAGAAAGAGCTCTGAATCCATGTAGCCCTCATCTGAAACTCCATACAGAGCACGAGAGGGCTCCATCAGTGCATATGCAGTGCAGGCTATGCTGGATGTAGACAGGTTCAAATATGGCAAAGAACCCCTGTATAGCCTTAGGGATTCCTGCAGGATGTAAAGAAACAAGGCCTCCTCTTCATCAACTGTGGGGTGCCTGCACTACAGCTAGGGGTGCGCGAAAAAATCAATTCTTAGATGCATCGCGATGCAGACGTGGACGATTCTGAATCGATTCACAAATGTCAAAAATCGATTTTCTAAATATTTAATTTATAACGTAATGTTGACAGAACACAAAGGGTGGAACTTGGAAGTGGGTAAGTGCAGTGCCCGGACAGTCTGCGGCGGCACATAACAAAAAAACAACTGGATGAGCAAGAAATCCGACCGGCAGCCTCTGCATTAAAAGCCAGGTTAGATCGGGAGTCACAACCCAAATGATAAGAAGAGCCATTTTGTCCTTTCAACAAAAATCAAATAGCCTTGGGAGCCACAACATTTATGTCCAGTATGTCTCAGTATGTGATAATGTCCTAGTTTAGGTTAAAAATATAAACGAAAACGCAGACTTAGCTTACTTTGCTCTGCTTTAAGTTTTAGCTATTGCCGCTTTTCTTCCAACTCCACCAGAAAACTTTTCCTCAAAAGTTGAATAGTTTCTTGTAAAATGTCTCTCAGCGTGCCGCTGTTTTACAAGGCTGAAGTTGCTTCTCACTCACCAGCTTCTTACTGAACTTTCCCGTTCCACCTTAAATTCTGACTGAAGAGCCGAATGTAAAAGCGGCACCATTTAAGGTGGAACGGGAAAATTAGAAAGAGAAGCGACTTCATCTTCGCAACTTTTTAGTTAGTGTTTGACAGTCTCTTGTTGCAGATTTAACGTACCAGGAAACCAACTGTACTGCTTATAAATGCGAATAAGTCCATTCATCTCCAAATGTTCGTCTGTCTGTCTCTTTTCCTTTTTCGTTCGCTACTCGCTTGGTGAAACCTCGTTGCTACGTGACCTGTAGTCTTTCGCGACCCCCCCCCTTTTTTCACTAGACCAAAACCGAAGTTATGCAATCACTAAAGAATATATAATGTGCTGCATGGTCATCCATTACCACTGGATCTTATTTCACCATAACAGCGCATTTTATCACAGATGAGTGGCAGCAGCGTCTCCGAACAAAAGCAGTTAATGAGAGCCTTCTAGTTCACTTGCCACATCACTTCCATTTGTTTTATTAATAAAAGATATTGGACGTAAATCCATTATGGATCATTACAAATACTTTGTTTTAAAACTAGCAAGTCCTCAGACAGTAAGAAAATAGAAATCATGTATAGAAAAAAAAGATGCATCGTAATCGAATTGAATCATGAGGTGCCTAGAGATTCCCACCCGTAACTACAGCCTTTGCCTTTTCCTGTAAAGTCGTATGGGGAATCCCATATTTTTTGCAGTTGTCACCCTCTGCTCCCTGTCTTCACCTCTTCTAATGCAATCAACAGGGTCTCCCTATATTGTTTTTTTTCTTTCCTGACATGCTTGTGTTCCTGGAAAATAAAAAAAAAATCTTCATGTTACTCATTGTGTGGTGTTAATATGGTAACTTACAAGGTAATGTTAACTGTTAGTTAAGGCCTGTGGTAACTTTGCCTTTTTTTATGGTTTTATGTTAACATTTCTAAAAAGCTTAAATGTTTAATGTCAGATAGATTGAATTTCATTAATGAGTTGTCTATGTATGTGAATTTAATCATAATAATAATAATAATAATAATAATAATACATTTATATTATTATTATTATTATTATTATTATTATTATTATAGCTTAATTCAATGTTAATAATTAACTTAATCATATTGTTTATTTATTCTAAGTGCTAACACTAACATTACAGGTACTATATCATTAAACATGTTAATTAATGACAGTTTAAAATTGCAGTTACAACGTGCAGCATTATCAATATGTGCTGCAGCACAAAAACATACATAAATTAGTCAATAAAGTTTTTCCCGCCCTATAGCAGTTGCATCGCTAACCCTTCCTCACTTGCCATTTGCACACTATGTGGGTGCGCTACATACTGGAATTTGAAGGCAAAACACAATGTGGGTGGTCACACAAACAGCTTTTATGGAAAGAGGAATGAATGACACTGACACCAGATTAAATTTAGCACATGACCTGGAAGTATTTTATTGTTTCAATCGTGGGAAGTGTCAACTGTATGGAATACTGAAATGCATGGAATACTGTGCTCCTACCTAGCTAAAACCTACCTAGTGTAAACACAACAGTTAGCAGTTTTACTCTCTGCCTCTATGACAAATTGTGGATTACTAAAACATAACCGTTACATGAACAGTTATAAACAGAGTTTACCCGCATTGTCTCAGTGTTCTCCATTGTCCAGCGAGATGCAAAACTCGTGGACTTGCGCTGATTTAGTGGTGCATGCAGTATATACAACCCCATTTCCCAAAAAATGGGACATTGTGTAGAATGTAAATAAAAATAGAATTTTTCATTTCATAAACCTCCAAATGTTTTCAATGTGTGAAAGGTCTGGACTGCAGGAAGGTCAGTTTAGCATCTGGACTCTTTTAATACAGAGCAATGCTGTTGTAATACAAGCAGAATGCGGTTTGACACTGTCTTGCTGAAATAAGCAAGCCCTTCCCTGAAAAAGACGTCATCTGGAAGACAGCACATGTTGCCAAAACGTATGTATCGTTCAGCATTAATGTTGCCTTCACAGATGTGCACGTCACCCATGCCATGTACACTAATGCACCCCTATACATCATGAATACTGGCTTTTGAACTGTGCACTGATAACAGGCTGAGTCTTTAGCTCGGAGGACACAGTGTCCATGATTTCCAAAAAGAATTTCCAATGTTGATTCGTCAGACCACAGGACACTTTTCCACTTTCCCTCAGTCCATTTTAAATGAGCTCGGGTCCAGAGAATGTGGCAGCATTTCTGGGTCCTGTTTATATATGGTTAGTTCTTTGCATTTTAACTTGCAATTGTGGAGGCAGTGATGAACACAGACAGTGGTTTTCATGATACCCAATCATGTTAGTGACCTGTTGCCAATTAACCACCAGGTGTTTTAGCATTACAAAACTTTACCCCTGTCCCAACTTTTTTGGAACGTGTTGGCATCTAATACAAAATGGGCCAATATTTTCAAAAAACAATAACATTTCTCAGTTTCAGCATTTGATATGTTGTCTTTGTACTATTTTCAATGAAATATAGGGTTTACATGATTTGCACATCATTGCATTTTGTTTTTATTTACATTTTGCACAGCATCCCAACTTTTTTGGAAATGTGGTTGTATTAAGTTGGTGGGTCTTATCACCAGCAGCCAATGATTGACTAGATATCCAGCTCTTGCCAAACAAGCTCTTTTGATTGGCTATTGAGGGTACTCAGATATCTGAACTGTGCTCCTGGCTCTGACCCATTGAGCACTGAAATGCAATTTTGTATAGTATGTTGACTATTTGACAGTTTTAAACAATTTAGCATATGTATCAATGGGACTATTGGTGGAAACTCAAGGAAAATGTTATGGCTGAATACATACTGCACCAGCAGCAAAATCAGAGTTCGTAGAGGTTTCGTCCTTGATACAGTCAGAGAGTTTGGTAGATTTGCCTGAATCGTTAGGTGCAGATATGGGAACAGAAAACAGCTCAGTCAGGAATATTCAGCAGTACTTGTGCCACAGTACTAGCAACCACAGAATAGAGAGCTGGTGGAGTTTCCTGCAAAAAGAATGTGTGGAGTTCTGACTTGGAACACTTCTGTGAATTTAAAGATGATGGATTGATGGAGACTTCATGGACAAGAACCTCATCTTATTCTGCTTCCTTGGCTTGATGCCGGTAATTGTTTCCATTATAGCTTTTATGTGCCTGTTCCTATATGAACTATATACTGACTTTCCTGTTTATTAGGTATACCTGCATTGTACCTAGTCTCATTGGTAGGGAATGGTATCGAGAACTGGTACTAAATAAGTATCAGTTCCTGAACAGTCAGAACCGAAATACTGATAACATCTGAGACAAACAGTGCTGCTATCAGTATTTAGGTAATGTTAATTAATTCTACATAGCATGCATTTTCAATGGGTTGGTGCTAGATTGGATCAGCGGGAGGGGAGTTCTGCTCTGTGTGATGAAGAAGTTTTCATGCCACTGACAACTATTTTGAATTCCAAGCGTCATTCTGAGCTCTTTGGTCATGGCTAAAAGTGTAAGACATTCAAAAGTGTGGGCTCACTTTACTAAATTTAATGATTAAAGCTGCCAAATGCAATCTATAAACTATGTATTATATAATAAATTATAAGTTGACATGGCATTAAACACAGTTATTATTATTATTACATTATTTTTTACATTTACCAGCCTGTTAGCACGCTGGCTAACCTAGCTAGCTATCAATCAAATTACTTGTGCCACTTTTGTTTGCTATGCTGGGACAATAGATCACTTCTAGGTTCAAGAGGACTAGTTAGAAGATTTTATGGATTAATAATTGCGCAAGAACCCAGGCTTTAGTTAAAAATATTTTAACCTAATTGTACTTTTGTATGGCCCGGGCCATGGGGTAAAAGTCCTCTCTGTCTTCAGAAAGATGTCTTCTGTCTTCTGTCTTCATTCTTCTGCATCTTCAGTGTATGGCCTCGCCTTTACAACAGTTCCAGTTTCCAGTGTGAAAATTTGTCCTGCTAAAAAACTGACATATGTAGAACACAAGTCAATTAACTCAATCCTGTGTACAGTCACTAAAGTAATCCAATAACATGTTAAACACACAGGGAACCACTTCAATAATACACCCTTCTGATTCTTAAAGAGAGAAAGAAAAAACGAGGAAAAAATGTTTAGCCAAGTAAAGTTTCTTACAAGAATTACTGAAATTACTTAATATAATGAGCCAAAATGGTATATACACATCTCAAACAGCATTGCTTATGTTGAGCACTTGAACTAACATATTCAAAAGAGATAATATATAAAAAGCATTTTATGCCACAGATCCACGTCTCACTCACACAGCACCACCAAGCGCCCACATAGCTCACATGTAGCAGTGAAGCTAAAAGCCTAGAGGTTTTTCACTGCTGTATATCAGCATTTTAACAACGCACAAGTTCCTATTTCTTATATAGAAACAGACAATGAGCTGATATTTACTAAATATTATCTGCAGTCTTTCACTGAGTAGTATGAAATAAATGTTTTTGAGTCTGCTAGCCACTAACAAGCTAAATAGCTGCTAGCATACATCTGAAAATACACTAGCATTCAGAAAGCACTCACCAGTGACTCCACAAGTGGGTTTTCCAGTGTTTTGCCGCAGCGTCTGTTCTTTCCTGATCTTAAAGTGTCTCTTAATTTTTACTGATAAAGCTGCAGCTGAAAATGCTGCTGACAAAGGAAAGACTGTGCCAGTGTCCCCACTTAAAGACGCAGTGAGGGGTCTGATGTGGCTGCTAGTTGTCACACTCACATGCTAGGTGTTACTGGCTGTGCTTCATTGGCTCTGACTTTTCCTTTTGGCTTTCATTTAAGAATTTTTATCAGTTAATATATTTTAAAAATTGTATTTTAGAAAGAATAAAACTATTTAAAGGATCAATACGTAATAATGAAAACAAGCATTAAAAATGGGTACTACAGTCAAAATTAAAAATACTGGACAGAGTTGTCTGCCGCTGCACCTTCTCCCCAGACTTGAAGCTCACCGGGTTGCCAGGTTGAGAACACTGAAACTAGACAAACGACCGCAACGTAAAACTTTTGACAATGGCAAGTGATGACGAGTCCTACACGGTAAATTGATCAATTAATTATACATTTGCAATGTTTTTATTGTTTGCAAATTATAAAAATGCCTATGTGGATTTTTTATAACCCTGTTGATGTTAATTAGATGCATGGCTGGCTATGTACGGCAGCCACAGCTAAAAGCTAAAAGCTAAGCCTCGTTTTCCAAAAACAAAAGCTCACTGCTCTGAAAATACAAACTCTGGAGTTGGAGTTACTACTTCACTTTAATGTGTGTTAGCTCTGTAAGCACATAACCTTTACATCTCAGAGACGCTTGAGATGCAAGCCAATGTGTCTGAAATACATTTTTAATAGAATGTTTGCTCATCAATGCAGTATGTCTCTGAGACATTGCAGATGGCTCACGAATGATTTTTAGCTGCTGCATTCCAGACTTACCCAACTACTTACTAATCACACCCACATCGCACGGACATTTTGACCACTGTAGTCATGCGTCATTCTGTGGTCCGTGTTATGCCTCCAGGTGTGGAACTCCAGGTCTAAGCTTGATTTCTCTATTGCCTGAATGAATGGGGTTTTGGAAAAAATAAAAATGTTTAGAACCCGATACATTTTGTCCTGTGAATTTTTTTCTCCCGAATATCACTAGATGTTCTGAATTACGAGGTCGTTAAAGAGCCTTAATACTGATATTGCTACATGCAAGCTAAAGCTACTGCAAATCAATTTTTTCACTTTGTGTTTTGTCAGCATTCTTCAAGGATGACCAGAAGAGTATTAAAACAAGTGAAAACCACTTTCAGCCTGGTAATGTCGACTACTCTGTCTTTACGAAGTGTAATTATAAATAACATACATGGTACAGTTCAGTGTTGTGAGGCACCGGCAGAAAACTTTTTTTTCAGATTTAGCACTCTTTTTCTATCACTGAATGTATTGTGAGAAAGATAGAATTAAACTATTTGATTCATGTTTGTAAGAAACAAAGTTTTATTCAATATTTCACCACTTTTCATAACTGATTATTGTTTCAGAAGAATCAATATAAAAAATTAGTCCTTTCTCATGTTTGACACAGTAAAAGAGACAAACGAAGTGTCCTATTAAAGAAAAACTAATTAGTCAGTAGCATTGTTGCTAGACTTTTTACACACTTTGTGCACTTACTACCAACTTTATTAGGCACATCTACCTTGTTAAACCCTGTACAGTTAAAAACTGCAGCTCATCTTGTTTCTCTGCATTATTTATATTGGCCATCCTTTAGCCCTTCGTCAGGACCACTCTTGGGTGTGTATGTATAGATGGTGGACAACTCTCAACCTAGCAGTGACAATGATGTGAGTAAAAACAGCGGTTGTGAGCGTGGAGCTGTGAAGCCAGCACATGGAGAAGCCTTTTTAGCATTTGCTTGTCAAGCTCAACACTGCTCAAGAGTCAAGTTGACTTTGAGTGGGCTGGATAGAAGTGGCCAGTGGCTTTGCAAGAAGACCCTTCTTGAACTTCCAAGCACCACAGAAGTGCTCATGTGTAAAGGGTTACCTTTCTTATGTGTAACACCAATGAGCATTCATAACACCAGTGACACCTATGGATAGATGAAAAAGTGGACATTTGTGTAGAATGACCCATAGCTGGAAAATAGCTGACTTCAGCTTCATATCACCGAAGAATTAGGGGTGGGCGATAATAAATAATTGTTCCAACTTGGTTCCAAGGGGCAAGCTGACACATTTGAAAACAAGGGGTAAGGGGTAAAAATAAGTCTTGGTGTTGAGGATGTTTTTAACGCAACATATGAGATCAACTATTTTAAGGGAACATTAGTATGTGTATAGATGCTTTCAATGCATCTAGCAAGCAAAATGAGTCGCCATCCCTAAATGTAAATGTACAAATTCATTCTGTTTTTGTTAAGATACGCTTTTTATATTCAAACATTTCATGTTACAGCAGTTGACAAATACAGCTGATGAATCATTTGAAAGCCATGAGGAGCAATGATTGGAAGATATAAGTGGTTCAGAATATTTCCCATCAGAAGATAGCTCTGACTTGGCCAGTCTCTGTCCAGACAGTCCTGACAGTACATGTAAAGAAATTTTCCAGCCCGACTGCCAATCAAAGGAGGAAAATGGTAGGTCTGTGACCAATAATGTGTCACCAGTGAAAGTGAAAAAAAACATGCAAAAAGAGGGCAAACAAAAGTTGGATTAAAAACTGTGGGAAGGGGCAAAGCAAACTGGCCAGACATCTAGAGAAAGAGAGAAAACATGAAAAAAAATCGAAGTTGCATGAGCACTATCAAAACCTAAGGTATCCAAAGCAAACTGGATATTATTAGACTACATTTGCAACAGAGGAAATTATCAGCATAATATAGACACTTTGAAGAAAGGGAGTGGTGAAATAATCACTGTGAGACAACCAAAAAATAAATAAATTAAAAAAAAACTGGGGAGAGTACCTACCGTGTCGGTGGATTTTTCAAATGAAGGAATTATGTAATCATATCTCAGATAAGAATAAAAAGTCAAGGAAAAACAAGAGGGTTCAGGCTGTGGCATCTCAAAGCATATCAACTGGCCCTGGTACATCAGAAGAATGCATCAAGATGAAGACTCCTTTCGGGTGTGCTCAGATTCCTCATTTGTAAATATAGTGAAATGATGTTTGAGCTCCATGGACAGGACAAATCGCATAGCAACTCAGACCCAAAGGTGGCTGGAAAAGGCTGAAGAAAGATGAGAAGTGCTAATATCCATTGGAAACATGGGTGGAAACAGGGGAAGCAGAGAAGCTTCTGATGTGCGGGAGAAGCCAAGTGCATTTTTCAACACCCCTGAGGGGCAAGATGTCCTGGCAGGACCGAATGGTGTACGGCTTTACTGGGATTTAAAGCAATGAGAAATAGTTCATTAAGAGTGTTTTATTATGTGTAAATTAAGCCATTGTGAATATTAGTTACAATTATGCGTCAACTTCAAGAATCAAAAGAGAAAATATAATTTGAGGCTTTAATTTAAATATGAAATAAACACTTTATCACATGCAATCATTCGTTTCCATGTATTCATTTATAATGGGTGCAAACACACATAAAACTGTGGATACATATCAACAAAAAATACAGAATAAAATGACTTGAACTATATTCTCCATCAACGTTAGGCCGCACTCAGGTGAAAATGAGTTCTCCAGATTTGGCATGCCGTGTTCCATGGCAATGTTGTGCTGCATCCAAACACATCCAGCGACCTTTTAGAATTCCATTAGTGTGCTCAATAACTGACCGCTTCCCCTCACCCCGCCACACATGCAGCCTGATGACCAGCTCCTCCCACTCTCCGGCTTCACGGTAGCGCCTCATTAACCCCACTGCCATGGGCAGCAGCCCCTCTCTCTCATGAGCTGCAAGTACGGACATGAGCACCTGTCCATATTCATTGCTCACGTTGGTCACCCAGGCTGCTGTCCCGGCTGCAGCTCTAGATACTTTCTTGCTCACCTGAACATACACGAACACATGCATGAACACACACACAAACACACATAAAGTTAAATGTATAATGTAGTGTAGTATAGTATAGTATAGTATAGTATAATAATTTACTACACTTAATCAGTTAAGCATAATTTGCATCTGAGAATCTGACATAAAAAACATTACCTGCTTTGTTAAATCCATCTTCAAGACAGATCCAAAAATGGAGGTGACCCTGGCCTTCATCTCACTGATCCATGTCCGGACATCCCCTCGCCATGGGTGGTGGGGGTGCCACATGCTATACCTCAACACCAGGGACCTGGAATTTCTTATACGCTGCAAGGTACTACAGTGTGCTTGTCATCCAGGCCTCACTGTGCTGCTCCCTCAGTTTGTGGTATAGCATGGAGGCACTGTTGCCGGGGGACCTCTCTCTTCCATCAGCCGCATGACCTTCATGTCAAAGGGCAACCTGTAAACACACACATTCACAGATCAAAGTTAGGTACTGGCTGTAAAAGGAGTCTCAGGGTCTGCACCTGCAACCCCCTTGAACAATGGGAGATTTAACGATGGGAGATTCCAGACCAGGGACATCAAAAGGTGTAAAAAAAATGGTCGACGACACCAACAGAAGGTGTCAGACACTTCAACGAGGCAACGTTACATCAGACAGGTTGTGTCAGACACTTCATGAGTGACCGTTAATCCCCTCTTTACCTGACAGAAGACCCCAAAAAGAGACCCTAATAGATCTAAAGTGCGTTATTTAATCATATGTATCTTTATGTCTTAGATGTTGCCCTTGTGTTTTGTGTTGTAGATGGAGATGTGTGTTTACCTGCATATGAGGATGACTGGAAACATAGCTCGATGTGCAGGGTCCAGCTGCTCTAGGATGTCCCATAAGTACCAGCCATCGATGTAGAGCACCTTCCTGACTGTCTTGTACAAGCCATAAGATGTCAGGTACTGACCAGCCAGATGGCAGTTGGGCTGCTTGCACAAGAGTCTAAATGCTCACATACAGTAGGGCATCCACAGTCACAGTTGTGAGAGTGGATAGCACTCTCACAAACATATAGAATCATGGTAATTTAAGATGTTTTCATGGTACACAAGATGCATCACAATAGTACAACTATTATATTTTACATTTCGTTTTTTGGATGTTTGTTACGCTGCGACAGACCTAACACAGCTTTAATGACACGTTTTAAAAATACTATGAAAAAGTGTGATCAGGTGTTGCGTGGGTACATCATGATATTTTGTTTTCCTGAGGTTTGAAAAGCCACAGTATTGCCACATCTAAAAATGACTATAAAAACCATGAGTACATATGATTTTGTTCAAAAGCTGTGCACTAAATCCAATTAAACAAAAATAATTCTGCTCTCTTTCTGAAGGAACATGCTGTTGGTCAGCATCCTTTAAATACTGACTACATGGTCTTTAAATGGCAATATGTTCAGAAAAGTCTTTTGTAACGTAATTCACTGTTCATACAATAAAGTATTGCCATACTGGTACTAGTAATTTACAAATTAGATATTCTACATAGAAACAATGTTTGATAGCAATTAAAATCCATCCATCCATCCATCATCTAAACCGCTTATCCTTCTGGGTCGCGGTGGGGTGCTGGAGCCTATCCCAGCTGTCATTGGGCGGAAGGCAGGATACACCCTGGACAGGTCGCCATCGCAGACACCAGTCCATCGCAGGCAATTAAAATCATTTTGCCAATTTAGCAAGATAGGTTAATATATAAAAGGTCAAAAAATTGTAAAAAAAAAAACAACTCCAGTGGAAAAAAATATATATAAAAAAATTATACATAAATATTTTACAAAGATTAAGCAAGGTAATGAAAAGAAACATGACAAAAAGGAAGAATTTTATGGAGAAAAAAACTTTTACTTTACTATTGAAACTGCAATGTGTAGCCAGCAAGCTTACACCCCTTAATTAGTGCAAAAGTACAATTATAACATACACACATGGCACATCTGCAGTCCAGAAACTAAAGAGGTGGTTGAAATAGTTTGGCGAGACCGTTTTAAAACAAATCGTTGAAACATTTTATCAGCGGGCCATGCGACTGGGCAACCTGCTCTGGCCAATGGCATGGGGCTAGTTCCAGTTTGCGACCAATTATATGACACCATTGTGAAACAAATCTTTCAAACAATTCTTCCGGCAACCAATCAGAAGGAGAGAAGGGTGGGACTTGGCAAAACAGCTGGTCTTCTTTAGAATGAAGATGGTTCGCCCAGTATGGGAGGCAAATCCAGCCAAAAAAGAAATTAAAATTAAAACAATAAAATGTAAATGCAAACCTCTTTTTGCCATTTCTTTTTCCAAACATCTGCGCAAATATCCTGCCAAAACTGAAAATTAAATGAAGTACCTTCATTTGCAATTTCGTTTTTCACATGAGCACAAGCCACTTGTGACAAAAATAAAAATAAATGTAAAACAGCTATTTGAAATTTCATTTTAGTCGTTATTCTGGTTTTTCATGGCCAAATCTAAAATGAAAAAGCTAATAGAGAAAAGAAGCTTCACTTTGGCTTTGGCTTTTCTTCATGAAATGCAGAATACGTGTCAAAACTAAAATCAAAGTGCAGTGTTTACGTTCTTATTTCATTTTCATAGCAATTGGCTGCATATCTGACAAAATTAAAATGCAAATGCAAAACTGATAAATCAACAGCAAAGTGACAGTTTGTGATTCGGTTTTCGGCGCGGACTCGCTTTAAGTGTCAGAATGAAAAGGCAAATGCAAACGAACATCAGCGCCACCTGCTGGAGATTTACTTTACATTTCTGACTTTTCGTTTTCAAACTGACCAACATGCAAATATATGTTAATTAGCACTAGGCGGGGCTACGGGGTACATTTTGGGACATCCTCAGACCTCCGAGTCAGAACGACATCATTCCTCAAGCTAAACAACTTCGAGTCTCGAGAAAAACCATCGTGATGTCTCAGATCTGGTGAAACTGAACATCAGCACAAACGCTGTCAGACCAAACGGAGAAAAGGTATCAGACCAAACACAAGCCTGGTCGAGCATATACTGGTTCCTATAACTTAAACTATTAAGTATCTCGATATAAATGCCAGTATAACATTTCCAGTTTTTTACCAGCCAAAGTGAAGCTTGGATTTTCTTTTCTCTATTAGCTTTTTTATTTTAGATTTGGCCATGAAAAACCAGAATAACAACTAAAATGAAATTTCAAATAGCTGTTTTACATTTATTTTTATTTTTGTCACAAATGGCTCGTGCTCATGTGGAAAACGAAATTGCAAATGAAGGTATTTCATTCAATTTTCAATGTTGGCAGGATATTTGCGCAGATGTTTGGAAAAAGAAATGGCAAAAAGAGGTTTGCATTTACATTTTATTGTTTTAATTTTAATTTCTTTTTGGCTGTATTTGCCTCCCATACGCCCAGAGGCGCAAAGCACGTCCATGAATTTGGGGGTGGAGCTTCTGAAAGAGCAGTGAAGGGAAGGGTGTATTTGTTTTGCTTGTGAGTTCAAACATCAAGCGTTGTTCTCCAGATCGATGCTGCACCTTTAATATTTTAAGAGATAGTGGAGCCTAGCAGAGCATACTGTTATCAGTCTCAGGACTCAAAACTTTTTTCTCATGTAATGTCATGGCTGATTTTATTTTTGTTGTATAGATTATTTCCAATGATTTCGCCAAGTCAATTCAGAAATATTTTGGTTGTGATGACAGATACGCAAAAACTAGTTTGATCACTCAAGAAGTAACTTGAGACATTTCTGCTGTTGTGAAATTAATTCATCTACCCTACACTCAAATATCTTTCTCATAATGATCTTACTAAAGTTGCAGTAGATTTAGTAGTAAACACATTTTCTACACATGATTCGTTCTCAGAACTGTTCCTGTTTTAAATCGTTCAGAAGGCTCAGTGGGTGACAATCATTCCAAGCAAAGTGCTGCTGCAAATGTGCACTGACAGCTTTAAATGCAGTCATTTATATGTAATGAAGACTAGCAGAAAAATGTGTGAGGGAATGTGGGATAGCAGCATGACTCGGGTGCGGCAAGAAAATTGCAAGCGATTTCCTGAAAAACTTGCCTAGACACAGTCTCCTCTTCAATCATGTGCAAAAACTCAGCCATATCTTCAGCTTCTTAGAATTTGACAGTAACCATTAGTGAGGTTTCTGTAACCTTAGATTATTCTAACGTGAAATGTTAAGTTAAGGAACTTCTATGCAATGCTTTTTGGATTTTAAATGATTACTTAAGGGATATTCAGTAGTTCAGGAAAGGAAAAGTGGGAAGAACAATCCTAAATCGAGAATAGATATAAAAGACATATTTGGAGGCCCCTTCAGCCAAAGGGGTTCTTAAGTATTGACTGAAAGGGTGCTCAAACTCACACACATACCACATTTTATGTTTTAGTGTTTTTCCAACATGTTAAATTCCACCGTAAATAATAACTATGTATTGAAATCTGTTTAAATTTGTTCCATGTAGAAGTGTTAACTTCTTTTCACATAGGGCCGTGTTTAGAGTTGGTGACTTAAATTTAAAAGGTAAATACAGATATGCAAGAAAAGTTATCCATATTGAGAGTCCTGCTGCACAGAATCTTAAATCGATTTTCAGGGCACCTTATTGAGATTATTGAAAATGCCATTCTGTTCCTACGTCCAAGGTTGCCAGGTTTTTCCAATGCAGAGCTTTCCAGGCATGGACGTTATATCTGCATCTGAGCACCTCCATTTAAAGCCGGGACTTTCCTTTAAATCAAAATAAATCAGGTGAATTCAGACTGAAAAACAGATCACACTTTAAAGCTGAAATAAGATTTAGCCTAAAAGCAAAATGAGCTAAAAATGTGATCAAATATTTTTAAAATAAAGGTTAGGCTAATATGATAACCACTCATAAATTCTAACAAATATTATAACTGACAAACTAAAAAAATATTAGAGCCCATGGATCTTTATTCTTAAGTACCATTTCCAAACAACTATCTATTTTAAAATATGTAAGGATGATTAAGCACCCAGGGCAAGTATTTCACATCATATTAATATTTATTATATAATTTATCATCACTTATTTATTTAAGTACAGACATGAGTATGGAAGCAAACATTTAGGAAAATCCACTGCCTACATATTTTGGTATTTATTTACTTATTTGTCTTGCAATACATCTCTCAGAAACCCTTTCATGGGATTGAAAATCATGAATTCAGTCATTCTTTAAGAAGTTAAAACTCAGTATCTACAACCCAACTAAACCCAAACTAAAAATAATTTCAAAAACTACCTGGAGCAGACCATGGGCAGTTTCATGAAATAAAGTTTTTGCTTGAATGTTTTTTCACTGGAATCCCTGAGTCAGGCTGTGGGTGACATCTGTGTCGTTATCAGTATCAGTCAGTATAGCTGTGATCTTACAAACAACACCATCATTAGTTCTATAATTTCCTAAGAAGGATATTTTCAACCATAACACCTTACTTCCTCTCTCTCTCTCACACATAACATTAAGACCAGCCCCTTGTTTCTACGCTCATTGTCCATTTTATCAGCTCCACTTACTATATAGGTGCACTTTGGTGTGTTAGTGTGTGTTGTGCTGGTCTTAGTGGATCAGACACAGCAGTGCTGCAGGAGTTTTTAAACACTGTGTCCACTCACTGTCCACTCTATTAGACAATCCTACCTTGTCAGTCCACCTTGTAGATGTAAAGTCAGAGACGATAGCTCATCTGCTGCTGCACAGTTTGCGTTGGTCATCCTCTAGTCCTTCATCAGTGTTCACAGGACGCTGTCCACAGGACGCTGCCGACAGGACGCTGTTGGCTGGATATTTTTGGATGGTGGACTATTCTCAGTCCAGCAGTGACACTGAGGTGTTTAAAAACTCCAGCAGCACTGCTGTGTCTGATCCACTCAGACCAGCGCAACACACACTAACACAGCACCACCACATCAGTGTCACTGCAGTGCTGAGAATGATCCATCACCCAAATAGTACCTGCTCTGTGAGGGTCCATGGGGGTCCTGACCACTGAAGAACAGGGTAAAAGGGGGCTAACAAAGTATGCAGAGAAACAGATGGACTACAGTCTGTAACTGTAGAACTACAAAGTGCACCTATATAGTAAGTGGAGCTGATAAAATGGACAATGAGCGTAGAAACAAGGCGGTGGCCATAATGTTATGCCTCATTGGTGTGTGTATATATATATATATATATATATATATATATATATATATATATATATATATATATATGTGTGTGTGTATGTGTATGTGGGTGTCTGTGTGTGTGTGTGTGTGAGAGAGAGAGAGAGAGAGAGAGAGAGAGAGGAAGTAAGCACCAGACCAGGATTTCTGAAACAGAAAAGTTAAAGTCAAAGACAAGTCAAAGATAGAGTTGTTTGGCCACAGTACCAGAAGCCATGTTTGGTGAAAACCACAGACAGCATGGATGGTGAAAATTTTATGGTTTAGGGCTGCTTTCCTGCCTCAGGACCTGGCCAACTTGCAGTCATAGAATCAACTATGAATTCTCTCTTTGTTTGAGGAGAATGTGAGAGCATCTGTAAAAAGTTGAAAATAAAGAACCACCTAGTAGATGTTAGAAACTGTTAAAACACAGTTATAGCAAACACCTACATAAAGTTATTTCTGCCAAAGGGGGCAGCACCAGCTACGAAGCCAGGGGTGTACTTATATTTTAAACAGATACAAATGACATCTCAGTTAAATTGCTGTTTTCAGTGTAAGCTTAATTTAATACACAGTCCCAACTCTTTCTGATTTGTGGTTATAGAGAATGCTTAGCAAACTTCAGCATCTGACATGAACTGTCATGACAACTACCTGTAACAGTAATATGGCACTGTTATATTACTGGACATAATCTGTCATAACAACTCATGACCCCATTTGACATCTGCCATGACATGTTTACGGCATGGTTATGTCAGTGTTATGTAGCAGGGTTCAGGTAAAGTGTTACTGTTCTGTCCTGCATTCAGTGCTTCTGTCCTTTGTCTTATACGGTTGTTTGTCACGGGTAGTACTATGTCTTCTAATCTCTTCTTTTTAAATGTTAAATCTGCATGTTTTTTTATATTTTTTTTCCTATTAGTTGATTGTATTGTGCAGCTCTTTGGTCCAGCCTTGTCTTTTTAAAGTGCTGTATAAATAAATGTTATATTACTCTCTCTCTCGCTCTCCCCCTCTCTCTCTTTGCAGCTGTGTGGAATTTCAAGTTCATTTCAAAGCCAGAGGACTGAGGGGAAAATAGCAGTTAAATTACAGTGTATGCTGATGACATTCTGATCTTTATCAGATCTTTTATGTCACTCCTGTCATCAGCTGTGTGACATTTCAGGTTTCATTTCAAAACCTGATATATATGTGGTTGATGCCCATAAATACAGCGCTGTGTAAAAGAGAAGCCATCTGACAAGCCTTCATGAGGAAATGTCATTTGTAGGTACTTTAACTTAAGGGGTTTTTTGTGGTTGTGTAGTGAACATCCAGTGCAGTATGACTAGACTTTCCAGCTCTTACAAAAGGAGAATGTGAACAGAAAAGCCCCAGAGATGAGCAGGAAGTAACTAAATCTCTCTCTCTCTCTCTCTCTCTCTCTCTCTCTCTCTCTCTCTCTCTCTGTCCTTCACAGCAGTGTTGAATTTCAGGATTCAGTTCACTGCCCTGCTCTGAAGAAGAGGTCACAGCTAAAAGAAAGGTACATCAGAACTCTCTCTCACACACACACTCACACATGCATACACAAAGACACAGTTATTTTCCTAATTTTTATAAAGCGCTTTAGTGTTTGTTCTGGTGAAATGAGCGGATCTTCTGATGACAGTTCTTCTGGTGGGTTTATTTAGCTTTACTTTTATATTGAAGCTGTAATCAGCAAAAGTCTGCTCATTTAGAAAAGGAACATGTGAACAGATTGTTAGTGCAGGAAGAGGTTAAGCAAAGTGTGCATGAAATGCATGTAAGTGGTTTATGATATGAAGTGATCTGAAATTAGAGATTATTCTGTTCACTTCTAAATCTTTAGGATAACATTGATCATCCTGATGAAGACCGACCTGGACACATTTCTTACTGAGGCCTGAATATCTTACTGAGGAACGAGACTGAATCCAGAAAAGGTAACATTGCTTTCAAGTATTTTAATGTATATTTAATTGTAGTTTGTGTTTTTATGAGTGAATTAGGCTTTGATTCAGTGGAGAAAGGCCAGTAGGTGCACAAACCCTCAGGCACAAACCCTCCAACATACATCTCATGTACACTGACATACTGAAAATGATTAAGATTTACAGCATTATCAGTCAAACCGGAATTAGGTCATTTTTTATGTGTGTATGTGTTTTTGTGTGTTTGTTCATCTATAGTTTGGAATTAAAAAGTGAATTCTGGCCAAGAAGAGCAAACATGACACTAATGATTGATGAGTAACTTAAAATCTGAAACAAGTTACTTAACTCTGTGAATAGTAAAGTCTTAAATGGCATTTGTAGATGCGGCAACGGAAGGTGTTTATTGTTGTTTTTTCAAAATACACCCAAGCCCATGCTGTGACATCCATCACAAAAGCATAGCGGTGTTTAATCCAGTGCTGTCCAAAGAGTCGAAGGTCAAGGGTATTCCTTGTGGGCCTTTTCCTTTTTCCGTTTCTCCGCATTCCCTGAATTCTGTTTATTTTATTTTGGACTGCAGAAGGTGAAATACCTAAAATCATTGGAAATCCTGGCTGTGGAATGTTATTTGTAAAGTGTTGAATTTTTTGCTAATGCATTTTAGGTAAAGTGATGAGCCTCTACCCATCCACGAATTGCTTTTTCATGGATGTACTGAGAAAAAAAACACCAAAACCAGCACATGTTGTGTTTGGATGCTGGTATGCTGGTCAATCAGCATGACCACGTTGGGTAATCTGCTAAAACCAACACCAGACCAGCTACATGCAAAAACTACATATAAACCAAACATATCTTTGAATCCTTTTGCTAACCACAGTGTTAGTATTTCATTTGAACATCAACTGTTATCTGATCTCCTGTGTTGAATATGCTAATGCTTTCTGTATTTCCATATTTAAATAATATCAAATTGTAATGGGCAAGATAAAATGCTATGCCTGATTTAATGTGAGTGAGAGTAATAGCATCATAGTAACACATTTGCTTATTCTTAAGTGAGGATTACCAGCATGTTTACCGTTTGTGTGAAAGTTTTTGCAACCACACTTTTCCCTCATTTGCATGTTGTAAGTTCCTCATGACTAAATACCACCCTGCAAAAATACCACTTGAACTAGTCCCTTGGTAGAGTACTGTTTTAAGAAGTCAATGTGGATTGAATTCTTTTCTATAATCTTTTGTGAAACACGTTCCTTACGGGGTTGTTGTCAACTGGGTAGCACGAATTCATAACATAGATTAATATGCGATGGTACTCTTTGGCTTTTTTTTACATTTGGTGGATGAAACTGGGGGTGGGAGAAGGTCAGGATGCACAGCGAGAACGTTTAAACAGAATGGACCTGTTTTGGAACCTCTGGAGTTCCATCTCCCTTACTAAAGCCCTTTGGTCTAATTGCTCCAGGATGGCTTAACTTTATATTATTTGTTTATTGTTAATTGATTTCAAAATTCAAACTTTCTTCGAGGGCAGATCAGAATGTTATTATTACTATGTTTTCATAGTAATAAAAATGGTTGTAGATTAGTTTACATTCATTTGACTTTAGGTGGTGATACTAAATATGTTTGAGAAGAAAGGAATAGAGAATAACCTTACCATTGCCACCACACACCATCTAAACCGCTTATCCTTCTGGGTCGCTGGAGCCTATCATTGAGTGAAAGGCAGGATACACCCTGGACAGGTCGCCAGTCCATCACAGGGCAGATAGACAGACAAACACATTTACACACCGAGGGGCAATTTAGCGTGTCCAGTTGACCTGACTGTATGTCTTTGGTCTGTGGGAGGAAACCAGAATACCCAGAGGAAGCCCACGCAGAACATGCAAACTCCACATAGAAATGACCCTGGTCGCCCCGGCTGGGAATCAAACTCAGGCCATTCTTGCTGTGAGGCGACAGCGCTATCCACTGTGCCACCGTGCCACCCCCCATTGCCACCAGTTACAATGAAAAGTCTGACTAAGACCAAAGTGTGAAATACAGTCCTGGGGAGTCCAGGACCCCCTTATTATGATGTTATGCTGTCCATTCAGGGAGAGGTTGTTGTTTAGCTACTTCACCCATTAAACAGCTTCTGTCTTTGGTATTCCTAACTAACTAGTGATGCAGCACTGGTCTGCCTCAGTATGGCGCTGTAGCAAAGTGGTTCACCCAGTTGGACCTTTGTAGCCTAGTAACCGTAACTATGCCAAGGATACCTCTGAAAAACTTTAGATTAAGCCATCATATGTAAATCTGAAAACTTGCCCAGTTTCCTAAGAGATTGGTGAAAATTGTTATTCATTTCTCAAACTGAAGACAAAAGAGGAGATGCCTAGGATCTTAGTTAATATGTGTAAGAGTAAATTACCAAACTAGAAAAGAGCATTTCTAGAAGAAGAATAGTTAAACCAAACCTTTTGTTGCCATTGAAGCTAGCATCAGCACCGGTGACTGAGTTAGCAGCCAGCCAATGTTGGAGTTGTCAGCTAACACAGGACCCCCTGTATACCATATGCACTGACTAAGACTATAATATAATAATTTTTTGGTCTATATACTACTTAATATTATATTTTGCAAAATATATTATATAATGTAATATACATTAATGTATAATATATAATCTATGATAATAAATGTACAATTAACTACAATTGAATTTTATTTTTAAATGTTGCTATTTTGGAAAAAAATCTTAATCTGGTCTCGATCTTGTTCTGGTCCAGACACTGCTTGGATCTAGCAGACTTGACTTCAATGCTACTAATTCCATCTGAATAGTGTTTAAGTTGTGTAATCACAGATATAGAAAAGTAAGAGAAAATAATTTTTCAATTCAAAATCACTTGTTATGAATGGTCAGTACTTCCTGCAATATCTCAAAATCTGACAATTTTACGGAATAACGTTGGTATGTTTTTGTAACCCAGAGAATCCACCATTTTATTTGATGTCTGATTGTACAATTTGGTTGATTTACATTTTTTCTATAAATATGAATATTCACATTCATTTTTCGTATTTCTGTGCCGTAGTTCACATAAATGAAAATTCAGATAAATGATCCATTTAGTGAAAAGAAGAGAGTTACAGGTTTCATATGACACCCCTTCTTGTATGTAGCTTATGAAATATGAAAGTTATGTTAAGTGAAGTAAAGAATGTGAAGAATGCAAATTTGGTAGTTCCAAAGAAAAATGTTCTTGTTTGTGCTGACTTATGAAAACATTCTACTGTTTCAAAGTAGAAACCCAATTTTTCTCAAACTTTGTATTTTCTATGTTTAGTTGCCTGAATCTTCTATTAAATTTGAATCTGTTGTGCTTCTTCTTACACAGTGATACAAAATGCCAAATATTAAGTGCCTTTTACTGGACATTCTCAATGAGCTGGAACCAGAGGACTTTGGGTTATTCCGTTGGCATCTGACCAATGGTGTGGAAGGTTTCCAACACATTCCAAAGGAGCAGATAGAGAAAGTTAATAAATGCAGCACTGTGCACAAAATGGTGGAGAGTTACAGTCCAGATGGAGCTGTGCAGATCACTCTGAAGATCTTGAGGATGATGAGCAAAAGCCAGCTGACTGAAAAATTAATGACCAGTTTGAAAGAGAGTAATACAGGTAACATCATATTCACTATTTAGAGGAATTGTTTTGGGGGAAAAAAAATCAATTTACATTTACACAATTGTCCACAAAGTCCAAATGTAGCCAAGATTTGTTCAGTGTCCAAATTTTGCTTTTTGAGTTACAAAGCTAATGCAGCTAACAAATGAAAGGTCTGTGTCACCAAATATATATATTTGCCATAAATACATAGACAAAACCTAAGTCTAAATTTTAAATTAATAAACTAATAAATATATTTTATTTAAGTCTAAAGTGGGACTATATTATCATCCACTTTTAACTCTCTGGTATAATTTCTCCTTCAAACTCTAAGAGGCATGCAAAACAGCATTAGTGCAAACACCACCAGTATAGGCAGTTTGTTACTAGGCATAAAGGGTTACTAGGACAGGTTTGCTTACTGTGAGACAGCTTGAGGTAAGCATATATTCTGGGTACAGTTTTGTTGTAAAGGACAAAGCCAGCTTTATTGTCATTACTTCTCATCACTGATTGGTTGAGAGATACACAAAATGTAGTTTCTTCAACACATGGTGCTGCATTTGACAGCACACAACAGTTCAGACAGACAATAAATATAGACAATACAAACACTATACAATAAATTCTATTAGTTTGTAGTAAAAAAGCAAAACAACTCTGCCAGTTTAATCCAAAACTCTTTATTGGATCACTGTTGCATCACACACACTGACTACGCTCGTTCTACTCTTTCCTTCACACATGCTCACAGAGCGCCCCTTAGTGGATGTTCTAAATTAAGAC
The DNA here is from genome assembly GCF_904425465.1 of Colossoma macropomum. Taxonomy (NCBI): domain Eukaryota; kingdom Metazoa; phylum Chordata; class Actinopteri; order Characiformes; family Serrasalmidae; genus Colossoma; species Colossoma macropomum. The sequence goes on along the minus strand of NW_023495697.1, from coordinate 143,820 downwards.
AAAATAAAAACACAACAGGCTGTTCTGTACAATATACATTAACTATACACCAACACAACCATTGAGCACAGGGCAATAAAAAATAGACCAGCTGTTGGTCCACAGCATCAATAATGGTTGCATATATATTTTTATCAGTGCACTGATGGTAATAATAATAATAATAGTATTCTAGTAATACAACCACAAAGATGAAAAAAACGGCAGACAATGTACAGAATAAAGTGCATATGCATATAAAGTGAGTGATGAAGGTAAAGTGCAACAGATGAAAGTGAGTAGTAAGGCTGAGGTAGCAGTTTAGTCTGGATGTTTAAAGGTTCATCGTGTAGATCTGTTCAGCAGTCTGATGCTCTGTAGCCTTCTTCCAGGTGGGAGTGAGTAAACGGTCCATGTGACAGAGGAGAGGGATCCTTCCTGTTGCTGCATGCTTTCCTTTTACACTGTTTGGTGTAGATGTCCCTAATGGCAGTGAAGCCTGACCCAGTGATGAACTGGGCAGTCTGTGCTGCAGGCTGGCCCTCTTCGCTCTCTTTAGGAATTAGAGGTGCTGTTGTGCCTCGTTCACTAAGGGCATCTCAAATACTTGAGTCCGCACCCAGGACCAATTTTGGGCTTGTGTGGGGGAGGGGATCTTTAATGCTGGTTTGCTTTCACACACAAAAATTCCATCGAAACCGTGCGTGAACTGCACAATTCTATATGGTCACTTTTTATGGTAGGCACTAGCTTCATGTGTTTGCTACTTTTTATTATTATCCCTGGATAAAACATTCAAGCAGCAAAGAACAGCACTTCTTTTCTCCATTGTTCACAACAATGCTTTCTCCACCAACACAAAACCTGAAAAGGGAGGTAAGATGAAGTCGAAGCAGTCATGTTACAAAACGAACCAATTACACAACGCCAGGAGCAGGTAGTGTCCATATGTGCAGTGGACTGCACCAGAGTTTGCAGGAAGCGAACCCCAGACCACCAATTTAAGGAGGACCAGAGAGAGCGCCCAGGCTCGAAAACTGTTTTTACACTTTACCAAACTCCCAGAGCAAGCAGACCTGGGTCCAGAAAAAAAGATCTAGTGTGAAAATGACCTAAGGAGGAGGTGTTCAGCGACCAGGAGAGATTGTCAGTCATGTACACTCCCAGGAACTGGAAGCTGTGTAGCTGGAAGCTGTACCACTGAAGGGCAGAGGGATGTGAGGCATCTAGCACTTTGCTCTAGGTAGCTAGCACTCAGTGCTTCAAAGTGTCAAAAAAGTCTTGTACTTTTTATGGTACCAATTTGCAGTAAGAAAAGAAAGTGATACCGGTTATCTAAAATGGTTTTCAGTTTTCATCACCATAGATCATACTGTGTGCCAAACCACTTTGGAAAGTCTCTGTGTGATTGTACATAAGAACTCAATACACGGTTTGAGCAGGTTAAGGACAGTGTGTGGGCATGTATTTACATTTAAAAATTTGGGTGATACAGATTTCCATTCCATTCCACATTTAGTAACATTTGCCTTGCAATAAATGAAGGAAACTTCACACAATGTAGACTACATTTGGGGTAAATTCACAAAATGAATAAACTAGATTTTGTAACAGCCTCTTCTTCTTTGATATTTACATTTCCTTTTGCATTTCTAGTTACATTTTTAATTTTTAAAATGTTTTGGTATTCATATGTCTTCATATGTCTTGTAAATAATGCAGTGGAAAAGTGGCTAGACCTTTTTCATCCTGTTGTCTTAATTTCTGCCTAATGTGACCCTCTCTTATTCTCCTGTTAACATAGACTGGACTGTACCAGACCAGAGCAATACAACTCAGAGTCACCCAGTGAAGACCATCCCAGCTAAGAGTAACCCATTTAAGACAAACGTAGATCAGTCTGCTCCGATTCAGACTGTCACAGCTCAAGATGGAGGAAATGTTAGTGCATTTCTTTTACATGGAAGTGTGTTTCATGATGCAGTTCACATTCATTTTGGAGCTGACTCTAAGCAAGAAGGTAACTGAATTTGAAATTTAACAAGCAGGTATGACTTATTTGCAGCCTTTATCAGAGGGAGAGGGTAATGGTACTTAACTGTTACAGCATTTAGGCCTCTATAATTGAAACATGGCCATAAACATCCATCCTACTTTTCTACAAAAAAACCCCAGCGCCGCCTGGAGACGTTGAGGGTCTAATATACCCTAATCTGAATGCCTCACCCATGCAGTACTTTAGGGCAATGCTCTCAGGCCCAGTGGCTAGATTCTGCTTTTAGGGTGGACGTGTTCGGCAGGAGCTTTGTGGCGCAATCACCGTGTCTGGAGGCAATTACTTCCATTAAATCAGCCAGGTCATGATATTTAGGGAGAACAGTAATTGTAATAGGGCTCTCAATGCAGGTGGTCAGACAGGGCAATGACAAAAAGTTAAATAGGCAGTTAGATTTTTGCTCCATTTCACTATTTCTCCTGTACGCCAAGAGATGACTTTGTTGTGTCAGGGAAAGTCTAGAATAATAGGGTGGTCAGGAGAGTCGATGACTAGGAAGGACAGTTTATCTTCATAAAATAGTTGAGTTTTACGATTTTGAGCTTTACTCTGTAAGCTGGCTTAAAGTGATGCTCATGCAAGATCCTTTCATTCATTATTCATTATTGAACTCTCAAATTGATCATGAAAATGGCTGGTGATGTTTGGATGCAACAGATGGATTACTGGCTCGAGAAGGTATGAATTATACTGACCTGCTGTATCCCGTATAACGCTATCATGGAATATGACCTGCCAAACCCTGAGGGTCCACTTCCACCTTGCCACACCATTCTGTCTTTACCGTCACCACTGCACAGTGTGGACATTCCATTAGCAGAACTACTCTGGGTGGGAGGTGTTAGATCACTGTTTCTCAGAAACGTTGCAGTAAACACAGATAGATTAAAATATATACAGATGGCCACTGGAAAGAAACAGTCCATGTGTGAGGCTTACAGAACAGAATGTCCTCTGGTGATTGAGCAAGAAGCATACATTTTATACAGTTGTAACAAAAGCATTGTCGTTAAGTGTAAAGTCAAGCCCAAGGCTAGCTAGATGATTCAGGACTTACAGTAACCCACTTCTAAAAATCATTAGTATTTTATTTTCAGCACCGCATTAGGCTAACTTTCAGTAGCCTAAGTAGTACACACCAGTTCGTGTTAGTTTTAATAATTAGTGCTAATATTGACTATAAGTATTCCTGGCTTTAAACTCAGTTTACAGATTTATACAGTTTACCAGTCTCACACCACCCACTTATACAGTGACATTAAAATGAATACGAATCTCTGCAGAACTCACTGGAAAGCGTGCTGAATGCTGGAAAGATCACAGTTAAATGCTTAAAGTGGTAGCCATAACACATGAATACAGCTCTTTAAGCAGTATGTTTCTTAACATCAGTAGATTGTGGGTTTCAGTCCCTCTAACAGCTCTTTTATTGTTTGTGGTGGTTCAGTAATACGTTTTTAGTAAAGCCGATCTGCTGCCCCCCCTCAGGTCAAGCAGCTGCCAGAACAGCTCAGCCTGGATGTTCAGCTAACACTGAAGCTGTCAGTGAAGGTAAAAGTGCTACCATAGACATGTGTTTGTACAATGTCAGTGCAATGTCAGACAGCTGATTTTACTTTAAGTATCTAATGAACCAAAATATTCAAAATCAGTGTATTTTTGTACAATGTAGTCATTGACCATAAAATCCATTATACTTCAGAGCAAAGTAAACAAAAAAAATTCAACCCATTAAATTAATCCCTATAGCTTGACCAAAAGTAGCTGTATATTGCGGTTGTTGGAAGAAAACCTCATATCTCCAAAATGATCATTTTTTTTAGGAGAAGGAAAAAATATACTTGACTTTTAATGTAAGTCAATGGAACCAGAATTTTTTCCAAGTCATTTTAGGTCATTTCTTTTAGTTCATTCATCATGAAATTGACATACAATATATAGGTATTTTTAAATTATGTCAATAACTGAAAAAATGGAGATAAGGTTTTCTTCCAACAACAGTAGTACATATATATGTGTGTGTGTGTGTGTATAACATCACATTTCATAGGTCAAGGCAGAGGCTATGATTTAATGGTAGGTTTTATGCACGCCATGAATAGGATTTTGCATAGAAAAAAAAGCTACACCTACTGGAAGACAGACAGGAAATAGCAGTATTGTCTGTAATGGAGGTGGACAAGATGATATTTTGCCGTTATCAGGACAAACATTATTATTATGATACACAATATGCTTTTCTGAGCATATCGTAGATATTGACAGTACTTAAAGGATACTGACCAACTGCGTTGAACTTTCATTGAAAAGATAACAATTTAATATAATTACCCATTTAATTAGATTTAGTGCATTACAGCGTGTGAAATACTGCCCATCCAGTCTGTGACGTATGAAGGTTTTTGATGTTTATTGACAACTGTTGACATTTTTCCCTGTTGTACAGATGCACTGAGACAAGCAGAAAGTGAAAAACTCAAATCAATCATCATAGATCGATATGCTACATTATATGAGGGGGTAGCAGCAAAGGGGATGCACAGTCTCCTTAATGAGATTTACACAGAGCTCTACGTAGTGAAGGACTGGGCAAGAAGAGTGAACAAGGATCATGAAGTGATTCAGATTGAAGCTGGGTTCTTGAGAAATGCTACCACAGACATTCAAGTCAAATTCAGTGAGATTTTCAATGACAGTAAAAGTAAAAAAGTGCTCACTTTAGGAATGGCGGGGATTGGGAAAACGGTCTCTGCTCAAAAGTTTGCTCTAGATTGGGCTGAAGGAAAATCCAATGCAAATATAGATTTTGTGTTCATCATTCTTTTCCGAGAGCTGAATATTCTAAAAGATGAAGAGTACAGCCTCCACAAACTACTTCTTTACCTCTACCCAGAACTGAGAAATTTGAAAGAAACTGGGCTTTTTGGTGGTAAATGTAAGTGTGTTTTCATCTTTGATGGACTGGATGAAATGAGAAAACCACTTGACTTTAATAAGAAAAAAATGTCTGCTGTAACAGAAAAGGCACGTGTTGATGTGCTAGTAACAAACCTCGTCACAGGAGCACTGCTTCCATCTGCTCTTGTCTGGATCACCTCCAGGCACGCAGCAGCAGAGCAGATCCCCTCAAAATACATCCACCTGGTAACAGAAGTGCAAGGATTCATCACTGACCAACAAAAGGAGGATTACTTCAGGAGGAGAATCCATGATGAGGGTCAAGCAAGGAGAGTCATCTCACAAATTAAGCAGTCAAAGACCCTCTACATCATGTGCTACATACCAGTTTTTTGTTGGATCACATACGTTGTGCTTCTGCAAATCATAAAACAACGCAGTGTAGCAAAAGTCCCTAAATCATTAACCCAAATGTATGCACACTTTCTGGCCATTCAGATGGATACCATGGACAAAAGGTCTAACAAGACTCATCAAAAAGATACAACGAAACTGCTAGAATCACATCAAAACATGATCATGAAACTGGCTAAACTGGCTTTTGAACAGCTGATGAAGGGCAATGTGATGTTCTACGAAGAGGACCTGAGAGAAAGCGGCATTAATGTCAGCGATGACCTGTTGTATTCTGGGATGTTCACTCAGATCTTTAGAGAAGAATGTGTGCTTTACCAGAGGAAGATCTACTGCTTTGTTCATCTGACATTTCAGGAGTTCTTGGCTGCTGTCTATGTGTTTCACTGCTACTTGAGCAAAAACACAGAGAACCTGCAGATTTTTAAACCGTTGAACAGAGATCACGCTGAGAATTATCCACTGGATGATCTGCTGGAGGGAGCAGTGAATATAACTTTAGACAGTCAGAATGGACACCTGGATCTTTTCCTCCGCTTCCTACTGGGCATCTCACTGCAGTCTAATCAGAGACTCCTACAGGGCCTACTGACGCCAACACAGAGCAGCTCAAATAAAACCATAGTGTACATCAAGAAGTTACTCAAGGGAAATGAATGTCGCATCTCAAGCGAAAGATATATCAATCTTTTCCTCTGCTTGTCTGAAGTGAATGATCAGTCTGTTTCCAGAGAGCTTCAGGAGTATCTAAAATCAGAGAAGAAAGGAAAAAAAGAAAGGAAGCTGTCCCTTGGACAGTGCTCAGCACTAGCCTATATGCTTCTGATGTCAGAGGAGGTGCTGGATGAGCTAGACCTGAAGATATACAGCACATCAGAGGAGGGTTATAAAAGACTCATCCCAGCTTTGACTGTCTGCAGAAAAGCTCTGTGAGTGATCTATTATTGATATATCTCGTATATCTATCTATCTATCTATCTATCTATCTATCTATATGCCATCTTGCTTCAGCTACTTCACCACTACTAGTCCAATTGCCATTATCATTGATCGCCAACGATAATTAATAATAATATTAATAACATTAATAATATTATATATGTGCTATACCTTTAGGTCAAATTATCAAATCCAGTGCACATTTGTCTGGAATACACTTTGGTATTTGTTGGTATAATTTGGTGCTGTCATATTTTAATTAAGAATATTACCCTAATGAGGACACAGTTGGTTTACAGTTGGCCTCTACCTTTAAATAAGGTACATATTAAAGCATGTTTGCCAAAAGGCATCAGAAACCCAGCAAAAATGAGGATGAGGACTTGTGGTCACTAACTGTGGCACAAACTTGGCACTACCCATTCCTCAACAAACACCATCCCAACAGTAAAGTATGAGGGGTAGCAGCATTATGTTGTGGGGATGCTTTTCCTCAACGGGATGGGTCATCTTGTTAAAATTAAATGATGGATAGATGGTGAAAATTACAGGAAGATACTGCAAGACAACCAGCTTTGTTCAGCTTAAGAACTAAAGCTTGGGAGAAACATCACGTTTCAGCAGGACATCATTCCAAAAACAAGGCCAAAGCAACACTAGAGTGGTTGAACAACAAAATGGTGTATGTTTTACAATAGCCAAGTCTAGAGCACAATCCAGTCGAGAAACTGTGGCATAAAGGCATTTCACACCAGACACGAAAAGCATGCCTCGGTATAACCGCTTTGGGTCTTTTTTTGACACGTATGGCATGTAGCATGTTAGCAGTTTCTAGGCAGGAACAGTAAAAAAAAAACCCTCAGTATTCTTGTTATAATGTAAAATCTAGACTAATAAACAAATCAACAAATATTGTTTTAATTCTTTGGCAAGGCAATTTCTTTGTGCCTGTCTGTGTAGGTTAATGTTCTGAACCCGCATGCTTCTCCTCCTCCTCAGCAGCAGATAAAGACTAACTGTCAATCTGTGATCATTGTAGAAATAGTAAAACGATCATATAGCTATACCATTTCACAACATGATGAGAGTGCTAACAACAGTCATGGCAGGCATTCAGGTTTTTCTTGGAAATGCAACACAAACAGAAAATGCTCTCAACTTGCTAGGCATTTGATTATGAAATGATAAGTACACGGAGTGGTTTTGGAATACCACACACTGCATCGCTTGTGGTATGAAATCGGCTTTATTTGTCCATAAGCGTCATCCAACCAAACAACCTGTAGAAAATCTGTCAGAAAGAATGTCTGAAAAGCACTACCAAACAGTGTGCAAAGCTGTTTGAAATTTACCCCAACAGACTGCTGCAAGTCTGATGGGCTTGAACACTTACGCAAGCAACATTTTGCAGTTTATGTTTAAAGATGGAAAATAATGAATTTTGTCTTTAAGAGCATATTGGTTTGCAACACTGGCTGGAACAATCTGTCATTTGTAATCAAGATGAGTCTGGTGATTAAGGGTGTTGAATAATTCTGCAAGACATTGTATTTCTGGCTGAGATATCAGAAACCATTGAAAGAAAACGATCAAATCTTCTGACCTTTTCTTTTAGTTTTGTCAGGCAGGGACTGACAAGTTGATATTAAGAGAATTCAAGAAAGGATATCAAATGCACTGTTAGTCTTGCTGTAATGTGCCTTCAGATTTATTTTGTTCTGTAGATTAGAGCACTGGGACTCTAAAAGGTAGGGTTCTGTGACTACAGTGGAGGAAATAAGTATTCAATACGTCAACAATTTTTTTTATTAAACTTATTTCCAAAGGAGAATTTTGCACCAGATATTAGTATTAACTCAGTACAACTACATAGCTAACCAAATTGTAACATTTCAATCCATAAAAGTTATGTGCAATAAAAGTGAAATGACACAGGAAAAAAGTGTTGAACAGAGTAAAAAAAAAACATTAAACCAGCTGATACCACTAATTAATTCTCATACCTGTATTAATTAGAATCAGCTGGGTTAGTGCATGTTGGTAGGTTTGTCCCACTTCTGAATGCAAGTATCATTGGTAACAAACCATTTATTACCAGGCTGTCACATAAGAAACATTTCATGATGGGTATGGTATTTGTGACATGATAGTTGAGCAGCATGGCATTGGGGCTGGTTACCAACAAATCTCTCAACTCCTGAATATTCCTATAAGCACCACTGGGGCCATTATACTCAAGTAGAAGAAACATCACTCAAGCATCAGCAAGCCACAGACAGCAGCTCCTTGCAGGTTTTCCACCCAGGCAGCCAGAAAGTTAGTCAGAAGGGTAGCCCAAGAGCTGTGGATCTCTTTAAAATAACTCAAAAAAGAGCTGAAAGCAGCGTACAGTCATCACAGAATAAAACAATAGGCAATTAATTCAACTCCATGTTCTCCATTCACAATCCCCTGGAATGCCATTACTGAAGATACTAGACTTACTAGATAAGTTTGACTAAAAAAATTGTGGAAGGAACAGAAGCTTGAAATTCACGAGCGGATACCCCGGAATCTTCAAAATGTAAAGACTGTCTCTGTGGATGAATGGGCCAAAGCCCTCCTGAATCCTGAATAGAGATTAGTTTCTATATACCAGAAGCATCTTGAAGCTGTCTTTGCAAACAAAGGGTTCTCCACCAAGTATTAAATATATTTCAGTTAGTGTGTTCAATACTTCTTTTTAGTGTCATTCCACTTTATTGCATGTAACTTTGTTAATGGATTGAAATGTTATGATTTCGTTTGCTGTGTAGTTTTATTGTTTAATACGTTTATTTTAAAAACAAGTGTTAATATGTTGAATACTTATTTCTCCTGCTGTATATTTATCTGTAAACTACATTTATATGGACTTCAGTGGAACATCAGTGATCCTGCAGTGTGAATGTGTGAAAGGAGAACTTTATGATTATTTTGACACATTATATCATAACCTCTTTCTTAAGCGTAATATATATATTGTATACAATATTGCTTTGCAGACTAGCTGGCTGTAATCTCACCAAGGGCTCTTGTGACACTCTCTGCACACTTCTACAATCAGTAAACTGCCCCCTGAAAGAACTGGACCTGAGTAACAATGACCTGCAGGATTTAGGAGTAGAGCTGCTCTCTGCTGGACTGAAGAGTTCACGCTGTAAAGTTGAAATATTGAGGTAAACCTCCTATGAATTAATTCTTGAATGGAAAAGAGTGATAAACAACAGTTACAATATCTGTAAACTCAAGACACTCACAGGTGGCATAACAGTTAATTCTCAAGGCATCATTTATAATTCATTCTGGAAAAAAACTGCATCAGTAAAGAATAGATTTTAAATGCTATGCACCAAATGAATCATGATTTATTAACAAATAAAACTTGTTTAAACAAATACATATGATATATAAATGAATACATGTTATATATTAACTAATACATGTGATATAATGTGACTTCAGCACCATACAGCACATAAGTAGCTCAGGTAGTGTTCACAAGCTAACCATGCATGCAAATGGCTGTGGAAATGTATAAAGAGTGTTAGAGTGTTATGGGTCAGGCACTGCTGACCAACAATAGCCACTTTTTTGTTTTAATTTTATCAGACTTGACAATCCAATGTTCCATATGTGAATGTAAATCATCTAATGCTGATACACATAAAGGTAGTGTAGTTAGCTGCTTATCTCAAAGCGCTGCAGTTCAACCACACCAATCAGAAGCATATTTTGCTTTAACTTTTTTGCTTGGACAGTATAATTTTTTAGAGATGATATTAATGAATGAATGCGGCAGTGTTTCTGGAAACTGTTTATATATGGTTTCCTCTTTGCATGGTAGAGTTTTAACTTGCATTTCTGGATGAGGCAACAAACTGCTGCTATAGAATCTTGTCTATTTTTAATGCAGTGTTGCCTGAGGGCCTGAAGATCTTGGCCAGTTGAAAACAAAGTGAAAAACATTATTCTTAAACTACTGCACTATTTGCCTACATAGTCTTTCACAGCATGATGAACACTCTACATATTTTTACTTCTGAAAGACTCAGCCTCTCTGGGATACCATTTTTAAGCCCAAATTATGTTACTGACCTGTTAGTAATTTTTTTAAGAATTACACGACTTTACCTGTGTAATGTGTTGACAGAAAAAAACAGACGCTCGCGGATAAAAAATAATGAGAGCAGCAGTTTAAATCACTCTAGGCCAAAGTGTATTCAAAAAATACCAAGCGAACAATCCAAAGAGGGCAGAGCAAAAATGTAATCCAAATAACAGAAAAAGGGGTCAAAAACACAGGTCAGCAAAGACAGGCAAAAGTATCCAAAGGGTAAGACAAGAGGCAGAATCCAGACAAACAAAGCAAAGGTCAAAAACAGAGTATCGGACATATAAATACAAACGCTCAGTAGTTCTCAAGGAAACAATACTTCGCAATTTGCCTACCTAAAGCCCGGGCTTTTAAACTAAACAGCTTGAGTCATATAACATCCTACACAGGTGTGACACATCAGTATTCAGGGGAACTAGATCTCTGATAGGAGCGTGTTTGAGAGTCAGTGATCACGTGAGTTTCCCTAGAACTCTGGGTAATGGAGTCTGTGTTGTCCTCCATCTCTGAAGGACGTTGTGCCGTGACGTGATCTCCCAAGGGATTCTGGGAAATAGAGTCCGTTTTCCTTTGACCTCTAGCCGAATGCATGACAACCTGTCTTTTGCTGCCCCCTCACAACTTTTTTGAAATGTGTTACTGGCATCAAATTCAAAATGTGTAGATATATTTTTTAAAAAACAATAAAATCCCTCAGTTTTAACATGTAATATGTTGTCTTTGTACTATTTTCAATTACATATAGCATTTAAATGATTTGCACATCACTGGATTCTGTTTTTAATTACATTTTGCCCAGTGTCCCACAACTTTTTTGGAATTGGGTTTGGACATCGTCTTTGTGTATTTATGGGATACAATTTCCAAATGTCCCACAACTTAATTATATCAGGCTTTTCCTGACAGCCATGCAGTCATTACCCTACCTGTTCCAACACATCTGCCCTATAAAACAATAGTAATCAACCAGAATGCACCACTGCAGCACCCTTCATTAAAAACCATGTGTTCACTCACCACAAGCATGTTTGTCCAATGAAGATTACATAACTAAGTTACAATCAGACAGCTGAGATGTACGTTGCAAACATGAGGATCAAAACTCAGTAAACTTAAAAACTACACCGAATCATCCTAGGCTAAAGCATACTGGCACAGCTGAGTGACTCAAAGAAGACAATGAGACAAATATTTGCTTTGTTGTCTTCAATATCATAAGTTAATAACTTTTAAAAATGACATTCATTATAGGCAAAAGCATATTGCTACGGCAGGTGTGAAAAATGTTTATGATCCATTTTTGTCTTGCCTGTGATGACTCAAATGTACTGAAATAATGTTACATGTGTGCTTTGACAATACCACATAGCCCATGTCAGCTTTTGTGGTAAAACCGCATTTGTAGCACCAAATTAACAGAAAACCTACAAAGACAATTTTTTAAAAATGATTTTTGACATGTAAGAAAACAACAAAATCTCACTTTAAACTTCATATATTACACATTTTAATTGCCAATGGAGCTTCAGGTTCAAAGACTGGCCTGCTGATAATTAACTGAAAGCTTGAGGCAATGGCAGATAGCAATGACTGCCAAGCAATGATTGGGGGGCTGAAAAAAGAAAGCCCGAACTTGGCGTAGAGTGTAATTAGTTGATTGGCCAAAATACAATGACAGCACTCACAGAAAACAAATCATATTTCATTATCTTAAAAATTTGCATTTTTGCTCTATGTAAAAGGCATATTTTTGCTCTGTAAATGGCATCTCTTTCTCTCTGTTTACTTCCTGTCTGCAGATTGTCCGGTTGTATGGTTACAAGCGAAGGCTGTTTGTCTCTGGCTTCAGCTCTGAAATCAAATCCCTCTCACCTGAGAGAACTGGATCTGACCTATAATCACCCAGGACAGTCTGGAGTAAAGCTGCTGTCTGATCTACTGCGGAATCCACAGTACAGACTGGAGAAACTACGGTGAGTTACTGACTTACCAAACACACATACGCACAACCAGGACAGTCTGGAGTGAAGCTACTCTCTGACTGATACGAGGGTCCACACTGCATAAGGAATTTCCCATTCTGCCACATTGTTTTAAACAATGTGCCACCCACAGAACTACCATTTGGTGGATGTTTTTTGTTTTTTACTCTATTCTGTGTAAACTCTAGACAGACTGTGTTGTGCATCGCTACCTATGTCATGCTCAAAGACTCTTGAATCACACCTTTTCCCCATTCTGATGTTCCATGTGAGTATTAACTGAAGCTCTTGACCCATGTCTGGATGATATTATCCATTATGTTACTGCCGCATCAGCAGCCAATTGGATAGGTGCGTGACTTAGCAAGAGCGAGGTATTTCTAATAAAGTGGAGGGTCAGTGTAAATTGTAAAATTATGCAAAAAATTATATATTATTATTATTGTCCTTTTCCCTTCTTTATTTTTAAATAAAATGGCAAAAAAGTCACTGTATCTTTTTTATTGAATATAGACGGTATACTAAAGATTTACATTTCAGGAAAGCAAAAGTCAATGTGTGTGTGTGTGTGTGTGTGTGTATTTATTCTTTAGGATGGAACATGGAGGGAGTATCAGGATGAAACCAGGACTAAAAAAATGTAAGATACCAAGACAAATACCCCCACCCACCCACACACCCACACAAAAGGCACACACATTGGGCCTGGTGTGCTAAGCCTTTTGCACTAGTTTCAAATGCAATTCAGATGCATTCTGCATGTGTGTTATATACAAACTGGCACATGAGCCTAAAAGGTCTGGGCAATAAGTCGATGTAATTGGATATCATTGATGCTGGACAAGTAACCCAAAGGCAATGTGTAAAAGGTGATAAACACCATTATGGTAAAATAAAATATAAATAGATAAATTAGAGAGGACTAATTTACCATGAAATAAATTGGAAAATTAATTGGGAAACTGGGGCTCATGTTTAATAAGTGTGGGGCTTATGCACCAGTAGTTACATTCACAGACAGAGAGATACTGAGAGAGAGACAGACAGACAGAGAGAGAGAGACAGAGAGAGAAGGGGGAGGTTTATTAGGAAACTGCTTGTGTTATTTCTCTCTGCTATGCACAGGAATGCTAACTTTACCACATGGATTCCTCTTAATTAACGTGAATGGAGTCGAAAATGAATGCCAACATGCTTTGGAACTTCAGCTTGCCTTGATGTGACCTGTGCAGTAAAGAAATGAGCTAAACTGACAACGTTAACATAGAGCAGCTAAATTAACTCTAACCTGAAGAGAAAGTTCCTCTGATTTTCTGTGCAGATTAAGTGTCCCAGTGTTTAGTTGCATTTTGAAGATGCTACTCAAACAATGGAAAACATCTTGTTTTTCATGTGGAAAGCGCATTGATGTGGCTTTGGAAATCACTTGCAGTCTGAAGTTTCTCCAGTAGGGAGCGCTATCAGAATGCAAGTCACCTCAAATCTGCGGCAGAAAAAGCTCATGAACACACGTGAATATCGGTTTTGAGACATTGAGGGAGTCCAAGAGGTTAATTAGGAGGTGCTGGACCCCTTGTACTTTACACCTTGTCTGTACTCTCAGGGGACAGAAAAAATCTAAGCTAGCAAAGCATCTCAGAGTATAGAATCAAATCGACAAACTGTTTAACAGACAATGAGCCAGATTCATAAATCTTGGAAGTAACAGTGCACGTTCATGCAAAACGCACGGCACAGTAAATAAGGGCTATATATGAAGTAACCTTGGTGGCAGTTAGTCCATCGGTGTGTCCTATCACTTTGGTATTTCCACCTGTGTTCTGGCCTAGAGCCAATCAGAATCAACATGTAAATGAGCTCATACATATTAAAGACCCATATCAAGTGAAGCTCCAGTTCACTGCCAAAAGAAACAAAACCAAAATTCTCAGAAAAAGAATTTCTTTTCATCCCTGCTTTAACCTGCTCTCCATACACCAGAGGGTCTATGTACTTTCTCTTCATTTGATTTTCATTTTAAAAACCAGTATTGAAAAACGGCATATGGGTCAAATCTCATTTTTGATTCTGTTATTTTCAGACGGAAAACAAGAAATAGCTTCATTTTACAGATTCACAGACTAATCATAAAATCAAGTAACAAACAAACAGCTATAGAATAAGGGGTTGATATTTCATTAATTTAAATCAGTAAAATCAAGCATGCGCAAAACTGCGCCAACCCGCAATACAACTCCTGCCATGTGCACTGTCCTGTGTTCATAGCGTTCTTATAATCATGTGGCAGCGGTGCTCCAGTTTTGGGGGGAAGGGAGCTTTAGAGGCGCGTTAGATCTGCACAGGGGTTCACTGTGCTCAGGACTCTGTGTTCAGTTCTCTTCTGTGAGCATTTTTTACGCTGGTCTGAATCAAACGTGGGAATTCAACCTTTTTCAGGGGTGATAACGTGGGCGCTGAACGATTTTTGGAGACTGGGGGTGGTCGGGTGGAAGGGCTTCAGCAGCCCCTTGTCCTCCCCTGGCCTGGGTGTGTTTAGTTAGTTGGGTTAAGTGTCTACCATGAAGTGGAGGGAGCGGAGGTGACCTTCAGTGGCTGCCCTGTATGAGCCTTTTTTGCAGGTGAGACAGAATGTAATCTAGTGTCCATATGCCTATGTGATGTGCGCACGCATAGGGGAGTTCAGCAGAATACCAATAGAACACTTCTTGAACTTGAGCGCGTCAGTAGCTGATCTGGGGAGCACGAAGCCCCTGTCAAATGGTGGAAGTTCCGTTTTTCCCTATATAATTTCTTTCACACATAGTTTGTACAGGTCAAATATACAAACACTTACGCAAAAAGTAATATAGCTGACCAATACTCCAGATCCACAGACCTGATTTCTGTGATTTCTGAGCTTCCACACCTGCGCTCTGCACGTTTATTTCCGCTTATAATGGGAAATTCTAAATTTGGATCATGAAAATACGACCCTTTATTCCAGTGCTGTTTTTTTTGTTATTTGATTTTATGATTATTCTGTGAAATTGTAAAACGAAGCTATTTCTTCATTTTTCCACTGAGAATAACAGAACCAGAAACGAGAATCGATCCATTTGCCGTTTTTCAATACCGGTTTTTAAAATGAAAATCAAATCAACAGAAGGTACACGGACCAGGGAGGATTGCTAAACATGGAATTTGATTCAGGAAGAAGAGGCTGTTTAAAGTACTGCTCAAGCAGTTTTTTTTCTTCTCTGTTCTCTACAGCAGCAGAAAAAAAGACTGCTAAATAGTGAACAACCAGTATTAAAACTAACGTTGACTAGTGTTAGCTTAATGAGTTACAAACGCAGCCTGTGGTCAAAATAAGGCACCTTAGAGGACAGCTGACTTATACTGTCTTCTGAATGGGACAGCCTTTCTCTCGGTAGCATGCAAACGTTCGTTGCCTAAAAATGCTGCCAGCTTAGACAGCCGCCTCCAGAATGGACCACACCAGTAGTCAAAGGTGCATGAATGAACGCAGAGTACGGACAGAAGGCTCCACCTTTATCTATATTTAATGTTAAGTACGGACAGAAGGCTCCACCCATATCCGTATTTAACGTTGAGCATAAATGAGCCTTAAGTCCTCTAATCTGTGTGTGTGTGTGTTTGTGTATACAGATGCCTGTGATCTCACTCTGGATCCAAACACAGCAAACAGACATCTGTCTCTATCTGAGGGGAACAAAAGAGTGGAGTTTGAGGTGCAGCTGCCATATCCAGATCATCCAGACAGATTTGATGTCTGTCATCAGGTTCTGAGTGTGGAGGGTCTGACTGTACGCTGTTACTGGGAAGCTGAGTGCAGTGGGGGGGCTACTGTAGCTGTCTCATACGGAGGAATCAGAAGGAAAGGACTCAGAGATGACTGCAGGTTTGGAACCAATAATCAGTCCTGGTCTCTGGACTGCTCTCTTCACATTTACACTGTCTGTCATGATAGTCAGGTCTCTGTGGTACCTACACCCCCCTCCATCTCCGGTAGAGTAGGAGTGTATTTGGACTGTGAAGCCGGTACCCTGTCCTTTTACAGAATCTCACCTAACACAGACAAACGGACCCACCTACACACATTCTACTCCACATTTACTGAGCCCCTCTATGCCGGGTTTGGGGTTTGTTCTGACTCGTCACTTTGCATACGTAAGGTAGAATAGTCTGTTTGCAGGGTTGGGCCTTGTGCTTAAGACTGGTGATGTAAGTTTTTATTTTGCTTATTATTATTGTGTACTTGATCTTTACTATGATGGGAAATGGACATTATATGTAGAGCAGCTATACAGCGTACCCGTTCGCCTCAACTGGGGAGGCGAGCTTAAGTTTAGGGGGACAATTTTGATGTTTATTATTTTCTCAAAGGGTTCAGGGTGTTTTTTCAAGGAAGAACTAGAATGTTTGGGAACTAATCTTAAAGTTGTACATACTATATATTGTTTTATTCATGAAACTTGGAACCGCTAACTGTTATTTCTGTGTGTTTACCATGTTAAACTCAGAGGGCAACCCTCAGGGCCCTCTCTACTGAATGATTCCTGGAAGCTAAAAATACATGCCTGTAATTTTAGGTCATTGTATTCCATAGAATAACGCTTGTATTCAAATTCTGCAAGTACTACACTACTGGTTCTTAAAGGTCATATAATTGCTTACTCAGCCACTGCTGACAAACAACATAAAGTCCAAATGGAACAACTTACGGAATCCATTCTAGAACATGACTTTCAGTATGCACTAATGCCCACCCCCAAACCAGACCAATTGATCTTAGACTCCATTTAATCTATTCATAACCAGAATCATAGAACAGTTCCTTCTGTGCTCACATGGCAGTTTTTATGAACATGTATATTATAAAACTGTTCATCAACCTCAGCAGTAAAAACATAGATATGATTACATGTACTTTGATATTGTATGTTTTTGAAACAATACACTTTTAAGCAACAAGCAACATAATGAGGATGAGCAACATGGGATAGCAGACATTATCTTACAGTAGGGAAGTGCTAGTACATGCTGCTAATTTTATCCTGAAAGAAATCCTGAAAAGTCTGACACTGAACAAGGGAGCTGGGATTAGATGAGGAGGGAGGTTAAAAAAATGAGAATGTTGAGTAAGTTTATGGTCCATAAAACCGACAAACAAACCAGTACATTTTTGAGACCAGTGGTATAGAGTAAGCCTGGTATGTGACCATTAACATTGATTATCCCTAATGATCTCACTAGTAGATTTTAGAAGAATCTTACTGCACTGTTCTATTACACTCATCTGTAGACATATCTATGTTTAATGTCCTTAACAATGTTGTTTTTTTTTGTATTTGATTATTTAAAAAAATAGGCATCCTGGCATTCATCTCATTAGTAGTGTAATGTGCCAACAAGAGTCAGACACTCACGGTTAGAAAACACAAATGAGGCTTTACTGTTAGAATCAGAATCCAAGTTCATAGTCACAAAACAGGCAGGGGCCAATTTCAAAAGGAGCAGCAAATACAATAAGACGATCCTAACCAAGGGCAAACAATTCAAGAGGGTTAAGCAAAATGGCAGGGTCGAGGAAAACAGGCAAAAATATCAAAAACAGGAGTCAAACAAGAAAAGCAAACAGTCCAAAGAGGTAAGGCAAAAGGCTGAGTCGAAAAACAGAAAGCAATGGTCATAAACAGTATACAGGCAAACAGTACAACGCTCAGTAGATCACAAATGATAAAATATCTCGCAATTAGCTATGGCTAAAGCCCGGGCTTATAAACTAAACTAAGGAGGTCATATGACATGAGGCACAGGTGAAGAGAATCAGTATTCAGGAGATCTAGAGCGCTGTTTGGAGCGTAAGGAAAGTTCAGGATGTGATCTCCCAAAGGATTCTGGGAGATGGAGTCCAGGTTTGTCTTGGAGCTCGACAGATGCGTGACAAGTGGCCTGTAGAAGAATCTTACTGCATTGGAAATCTCTAGATGCCCCCTGAATCTCAGTGTTATTAGATGATGATTAGTTTTTATTTAGTTGATCAGTTATATAAGATCTAGCAGGCACTTCGGTCATGAAAAGGCTTCTTCCTGACCCAGAAACATGAACTTTTAGCTGTACACCATTTGCGTACAGCATAGTTTCCCTATATTATGATTTTTTTTCCTGTATTTCTTCTTTTCTCATGTACACGTTATGTTTGTTTTTGAAAGTTTTGCATTTGATAAATAGCATTGTGTAAACAGCAGTTGGTTTGTATGTTTAGTGGGATTGTACACTTAGTTAACAGAGGATTTTATTTCACAATTGTAGAAGGTGACTGCTCTATGTCCCTATGTTTAAATGTTCTATAAATAAAATTTTGGGGAAAAATGTTTGTGTTTATCTGTTGGACCTGTCACTGAATAGAAGTCAAGCCTCTGCTAAAATGGTGGTAAAATTATAAATAAAAAAAAAGTTTATCTAATAAGTGTGTGTCCTGTTTTACATGAAGGAGATCATTATCATTATCAAGTTCTCCTAGGAACAGGCTGTAATGAGTGGGCCCTTGAGGCAGGATACATGTGCACAGTGGCTTTATATAGGCTAATCCAATAATCATGGTCATCACAGTCACGTAACAACAATGCAGACAAATTCATAACCAAAAAACTAGGTACAAGCAAATATCAAACACAGAAAAAGTAAAAGTATTGCTAAAAGAATGTCATGATCAATTTTATCCTTAGAGCGAAGCATGTGGTGGCAGCATCATACTAAGGGGTTGTTTTACATCAGCGGGGGCTGAGAGGCTTGTCTGGACTGAGAGAAAGACACAAGTATTAAATTAAAGAAACTTGCTTGAGGCTGTGAAAAAGCACTCAAGAGCTTAAACCGGGACAAAGGCTCACCTTCCAACATGACAATGACCCAAAACACACAGCCAAAAAAATTAATGCAGGAGTTGCTTTAGGGCAGGCTTTTGACTGTCCTTTAGAGGCTTATTTTTTTAAAATGATACAGAATACAGAAATTTAGTATAGTTTTGTAACTTCATTTTAATGAAAAGCAAGTTTTTCATTAAACATAGTTACAGAAGAATTACATGAACAAAACTGCCACTAGTTACAGCAAGGACTAGTGTGAATGTATTTACATTGCATGATATGTGACTCAAAACTAACTTTGCTGTTAACATTCCAAAAATGATTGAGAATCAGTTCTAAAATAGATGTTAGTATCTGATCATGTGACTGTATGGAATGTTGAGTCCAAATTTCTAATGAGATCACTGATACAGTGTTCATTGGAAACCAACATACACAAATAGATTGAATGTCGACATTATTAAAACACGTTTAAACATGTATGTTTATTTCTTAATGACTTTTTCTGTCTGTCTACTTTCTACTCATCTGTATATTTATCTATCCGTATTGCTATCTGCCTGCCTGATCATGTATTATTTTACTGTATGTCTCTCACTCTGTATAACTAGCTATCTACCCATCAGTGGCATAATGAATTGCACTAAATACTTGGCCATGTTTAGTATCTCATTTCCTTCTTTCTTTTATGTTTTGCAAGGACAAGTCTGTTAAATCCCATAGAAGGTGATTTGAGGTGTTAAATTAAACCATGCTGAAATAATGTTTAAGTACTTTTTTGATTATTGTAAGATGATTGATAGTGGAAGATGGTTGTAATATTAAAATAAAATGGGCTTGTGCAAATTCTGTCAGTTCTACCAGAAACACTCCAGAGACAAACGTGGAAGAAGAAACATTTTTAATATCAATATTATTTAACAATTTGATAAATAACAAATTTTTTGTAAGTTAAAGTCCTTGGTGCAGGTCCCATAGTTGGCCCAGGTCTTGGAACATCTAGACCCTCGCAGACCCTGCCATATAGGGACAGCAGGGGCGGAGCCTACCCCCTGGGCACCTGGGAGGGGACCAACTGGCGGCGGCGGCGGAGGAGGAAGGAGGGGCACGACAAAACGTCAGCATCTTAAAGCAGCAAAGCAGATGTGTAAGTCGAGACAGGTGATTAGTCAGAGTAATGAGTGATTAGTCAGAGTAATGAGTGATGTAGCATTGGAGGCTCCCTGGCAGAACTTGTGCTAAAGCTTTCATTTCTACCAGAAAGACTCCAGAGATGAATGTGAATGAAGAAAAATGTTTTTAATCTCAATAATATTTAACAACTTGATAGATAAGTATTTGTCAGTTAAAGTCCCATCGTTGGCCCAGGTCTTGGAACGTCTACCCATAAGGATGGCAGGGGTGAAGCCTACCCCAAAAAATTAAGAGAGATAATAGTTACCCACTGGAGAAGGCTTCACCTGGATCAAGTAGTCTGGGGAGAAAGTAAATAAATAAATAAAAAACCTTAAAAGATCCCATGCATGCACTATGTTGGCTGGGCAATGAGGCCATACATGCATTGCATTTGTTAGGGTGACATGGGAAAAACTGGAATACGTATAGAAAGACAGAACAGTAGAAGCCAACACCACATAGAGTTATATGCTTGAAAAGCGGAAGGAGCTAAACCTTTCATCATAAAATATTTTTCTGAATCTAGTAAGGCTTTATAATAGCTAGTCCAAAGTCCAAAATTAACAGGGGAAAAAGAGGGCAAGGTGTTGGATGCCGATGGGCAGAGACGTCTGAACTCTCAAACAAAATCGAGAGTGCATCAGCAACCGCATTATAGTGGCCAGGAATATGTCCGGCTGTAATAATAAAGTTATGAATAATTGATTGACATGTTAAACATCTAAGTAAAGACATGATAGTGCTAGATGACGTCCTTCCGAGACCAGAACTGTAGATCGGAATGGCAGCCATCGTCAAGGGACAAGACATCAGCAAATTAACTACCAAGTGAGCAAAAAGAAGCAAATGAGAAATAAAAGAACATGCATGGCAAAATTGAGATGGCTGAGAAGAGAGAGAATGTCACACTTAGACGAAGTTGAGAGAAAAGCCCATAAAATAGATCTATTCCTGTCAAGCTTTTGGTCAGGGAGACGCACACGCATTCTAACAGTATCCAAAATAATGCCGAGAAATTCAAGAGTAGTGGCAGGACCAACAGTCGGCAGAGAGAGGAATGCCTAAATCACAAAAAACACTTTACATCCAGTGTGTAACAATGAGAAGATGGGAAGTCCGTGAACAAAAGTCATCCAAGAGATGTAGAACAAAAGGCAATTCACAGACGTTCAATAGGATCCAACACAAAGCCACAGAAAGAATTAAAACAATTAAAAATTAAAAATACGAGAGCCACATACATAGAAAAAGGACAGAGGGAAAAGGACACCAACCCAAAACCCGAAGATCCCAGTGAGCAAATAATTCACAAAACAGAGGTCAGGGAGAGAAGAAAGATAGGAGGACAGCACAGGCACTTTAACGGGAGTGGACAGATAGCCACTCAAAATTTCTTTGATGGAGGTGCCTTTCCCCCACCCAGCTGGATGAAGGGCGATGAGGACAAATGGACTTCAGATGGGCCTCCTTGAAAAGCAAAAAAACAAAAAAAACAAAAACTTATGAGAACAAGAGCAGACAAATTAATTAAACATATTGCACAAAACGTTTCCATTAAAACTGACAAGGGAGCAGTCAAGTTTATAGTGGGGAGTGCTTACAGTTTTAATTAAATTCATTAATTAATTACCACAGACAGCAGGTGCGGCCACAGCAGTGTAGGGCCTAGGACAGATGACTGACTATGAGAACCAGCAATTCAGTGTGTTAGAGACCAGTCCAATCTGGAGGTTAAGAGGGAAATGTACAAGACCCAAGGTCTGCGCAGGCACAGTGGTGGAGAGCCTGAAGGAAGGCAGGGTCGTCAACACAGGCATGAGGAAGTGGCACAGCCGGAGCCGCAGAGGGAGCAGAAGCCAAGGCGGTTGCAGCAGAGGAGGCTGAGGGGCCAGGGAGATCCAACGACGAAGGCAGACCACACCCAGGGGTGGGGCTGATATGCTGCTCAATGCCAACCAGCTGTGACCCAAGGCCTACGAACAGAGTCCGCGAGATCCTGAATGACCTGAATCAGTTGGAAATCTGGGGCAGTTGGAGCCTGAGAGACTGGAGGCGGGGAGCATGGAAGAGTGGGAGCAGAAAAGCAGGAGACCCGCAGGACCTCTTTGCCTGGCAAGGAGAAGAAGGCTTTGCTGAATGCATCCTTCCAGCTTTCGCAGGCTGTGCAGGCACCCTGGAAACGGCAGGAGCCATGCCATTAATAGGAACAGCAGCCCAAAGTATTAGCAGCCAGGTGGAGGAGATCATCCCTTGTCAAACCACTGCTAACTGGAATGCCGTGATCACCCAGAAGCTCCAAAATCCTCTCGGACAACCAAAGAGACCAGGGCGTGAGAATGAGCACTCCTGCACATAGATGTCAGCAGAGACGAGGCATCAAGCTCACCATCAGAGTCAGAACCTCGTGGTGAGACATGTCAGCTATGTGAATCAGAGCGATGAAATTTCAGCATCTGAAAGCAGTAAAGCAGATGTGTAAGTCGAGTCATTTTAAAGACGGGAGCTTGTGATTGGTCAGAGTAAGGAGTGACGTAGCATTGGAACCTCCTTGGCAGAACCTGCACTAAAGCTTTCATTTCTGACAATGTGTACAATTCGTATTGTCCAGAAGTAGACAGTCCAGCCTGCTTAAGAGACACGCTTGCATCTCAGGTCAAACACAAGTTGACAAAGTTCTTAAGATTTTTGGAGAACATCACCCAGAACTTAGGACAGGAAGAACATTACTTGGCAGTCGTGAGACTGCTGACTTCTGAATCTGGCATGAAGTATCTCTGTTTAGGTAGTAGAAAGCAAATGTTTGAATACCCAAATACAGTGTTTTCCACAGAACAAGATTCTATTTGTGGTGGTAGCTAACCTGGTAATATTGATATATAGGTATTGTTACAGTGTTAACAAATGATACTATAACAATAATACAATAATGTACTTGGAAATTAGAATATATAATAGACAAAAAAACAGGGTTGCACTTTATTTGAGGAGTCAGGGTTAACACAGAGCATAGTCAGAATAGGTTAAGGTCAAAACCAGACAGCATGGTAACCAAAACAATGGCAGCATCAAGAGAAATCCAGTTAAGTCAGAATAACTCAACCAAACAGGTCATACACAAGTAGGCTTACAGACAGGAACCACTCAGTACACAACAGAGACGTTTCAATACTTCATAAAGTGCTAAACTCAAGCCCAGACTTAAATAATGTCTAACTGATTACAAGTGATAGGCAACAGGTGTGTGACTCTGGTGAGGAGGAGCATTGCAGTGAAAGTCTATTGGATGATAGTGATGACAGAGGAGTCAAGTGAATCTCCACTGACTCATGGGAAATGGAGTCCTCAACACAGTTTTTAGAAGTGAGTCTGCAGCAGAGAGGGAACAAGCAGAGGAGGTGACACACTGTTCCTCTGCCTCTTTCTCTCTCTCTTTGTCACATATTATGTATTTGTATTAGAATAAGTGAAATTAATCTTTTCAAAGTTCATGTTTAATTAAACTCTAGTTATTAGTATTTTCAGCATATTTATACATTACCATACATAAAAATATTAAAGGATATTATGTACACAGGAACGGGCATATAAAGACAACAGGGTTGTGTTCCCACAGACTAAGGATAGATGAGAGCTTTAATCAAATAAGATGTATCCCCTCTATATCGGTCTGTGACCACTTTATGCGAGTAATGATTCTTCACTTCTTTGAGTTCAGGTGTAGTGCCGAGTTTATTAGCTGACAACACCAGAACAGAACGTTGGGGTCGTACACAACACCAGAACAAACGTTGGGGTCTTGCCATACACATAACACAGTAACCATAAAAAAGTGATCGTATAGATTGGAAACCATAAGAATATGACATTGTATCACTTTGTTTTGATTTGATATGATTTACTATGACTGTCAAGAACCCGTTTTCTGTTATGTCACTATGACAACAATAATAGAGCATTACATTCAGAAACAATGCTTACTAAAACAACAGAAATACATAGAAAGACATTAATAAAGTAAAAATAATGAAATAGACATGCCTGGGGTCATGAAATGGCACAGACTACAGGCAAATTACTCTGTATTCAAGGGCAAAAAAATCAAACTGAACAAATCATAAGAGCTGTTGATTGCAAAATGTAATCCACATATACTGATAAACTATTTCACAAACTTACATTTTTTATAACTATTTTCATATTTTAAATTGCTTTTTAGGAGCAGAGCTCGCCTTTCTACCTGCCGTCTCGCCATACACATAACACCAGTGACCGTTATAGCGATCATAGATAATTTGACCCCAAGAATTTCATTCATAAAAGATAATGTAATTTATTTACAATACTAATTACTCTACATTAATATTAAATACAATATTTTGATGAAAATCATACACATTAAAAATGCCTCTGCTATAGAGAGATGGAGAACATCTTTGTTGCTACAAAAAAAAAATCTCACGTCACGTTTTCCTTTTGCTGATATGCATCTAGTTTGCCTTGGTGTAATGTGACATCTCTTGATGCTTTGACTAAGAGGTCCACTTCCTTGGAGGCTGTCCACCTTTTATGTTATCAGGCTTCCCTAAAGGCTTACTAAAAGTCAGCAACTTTATACGTGTTGAGTTTTCTTGAAAGCCCAGAAGTTTTAGGGAGCTTGACCGATGGAAGGCAATAGAGATGAGAGATTTTTTTGCTGTACACAGGACTAATTGTCTTAAAAAAACATTGTGAACACAGCAGTTTATCACAACATCTTACTGTTTTCATTGTCAAACTGAAGTCTCCTTGGTGACTATCTAGAATATTCAAAGAAATTATTTATTTTATTTGTCTGCCGTTTTGTAGAGCTGTACATAACTTACAATGTGCACAATCTGGTCTAAAGAGGATTTAAGGACTTACAAAACACTTGACAATTTCAGTGCTTTCAAATATGAGAACATCATGCAAAAACTCAAGAGACTTGTAAGAAGAAGAGTTTCCACTGAGTCACATTTTGGAATGACTTTATGAAAGGTGCAGTTGTAGACAAAAAAGGAAAGACTCCAGCTCTGGCGAAAGCATATGTGTGGTCTTCTTCCTACATGAAACAAGTCTGTAAAGTGCTGAAAATTACAACTAAAACAGTCCATTATCTCGGAAAATCCTAAGGCTGAATCTCAAATGGCTCGCTGCTCCCTACATAGTACACTATGCTATGAGTTATGAAATTTTGGCTTTTCCACCCAAATATGGCTTTTTTTGTCTAGTAGGAATTGTGCACACAAAAATTTTGCATGATGTAATGCTCATGATGTAATGGTAAAGTGGAGGGGTGTGTGGGTGAACGGTTGATTGACAGGGACATGTGTGGTGGGCCTCTCACCTCCAAGCGTGACTAATAAGTGAACAGGGGTTGGAGTTTCATTTCACGTAAACAGGGTATAAAAACTGTTGGAGAGGACCAGGATTGTAGTAAACAGCAGACACAATGGACCCCTCTGCTAACAACTACAACAGCCCTGCTGGGTGTGAACTGGAGGTGATAGATCTTTGCTCTGACTCTGACTCTGATACTTCATCATCTGACAGAGATACGGAGGGTTTTAGAATCATCATCACAGATTCTGAAGAATCAACAACAGCTCCAGAGGAGATAATCTGCATCTCAGACGAAAATGAATCACCGCCAGCACTGATCGCTCTAGAGAGACCAAGCGTGATCATTTCCAACTATGAGAACGCCACCAAGTCGCCTCTGGAAAGAGCAAACATTGTCGTTTGCAGATTTTCAAAAGTTGGCGCGTGCAGAGGTGAATGTGACTGGGGGATATGGGACTTCCAGTATAGTCCAGTCTCTGACTATGAAGAGAGGATTGATTCATCTCCAGATGGTCATGATTTTAGAGTCTCTATGATATCGGCCTTATTCAATAAGGACACTGTTTCTCCTTTTGATTGCAGACAGAGCGGTGGGGGTGAGGATGGCACGATGGACAGATCTATTAAATCTTTTAACAATTTTCTTTCTTTGTCACCAGTGAGTGACACATGTCAGTGTGACAGCTGTAAATTTCCACGCATGCAAGAACTGGTGTCCAATGAGAATGATGATTAACCATCATCCACATTTTCTACAACTTCCACATTTTCCATGCCCTCCAGATCACTCACAACCAACTCTGACAGGTCATCTTCTACCTCACTCTCCACTGATGGCTTTGCTGTGAAGGGACGATCATGTTCTCCAGTGGACAGCTCATGACGCAGGCCTGCTGGAGAGCGTTAAAGAGAATATTGTGCCTTCCCCTGTGAGTGCGCTGGAATTCCATCATCCATTGCAAAGGCAACACACGTGTATGTAGGATGTACCGGCCCAGTTTCTGGATGTCATGTTAAAGCAAAAATGGCTCCTCACTGCTTGTGAAGTCAAGATCTTAGGGGTTCTGAGGCAGGACTTTGGGTTTAAAGAACAACAGGATGGTTTTTGGCAGAGACACACTGACACAGGAAATTTTGAGCGAACACAACCCTCCACTCAAATATCTCAGCATAGATCCATAGGAGATTTTCCATTTTTCGATGATCTGAAGGAGACTCAAGATGCTGCGGTTGAAAAAGTGATCAATTCTAAGGATGGTAAATCTGTTTGCTCATGAGTGAGTATGTGTATTTGTACATTTATGACACATTGTTTTTAATCATTGTTAGTAAGTAAACACAGGTACATTCCTTTTTTGGAGAAAAATCATGTAATCACTTTTTCATTTTATATTTTAGTAAAAAATAAAAACAATATAAGCTTTTTTTCATTTTATGCTATTGTTTTATTTTTCCATTTCATATTGTAGTAGAAAAATCAGCAAATCTTTGATAGTATATTGTAGTATAAAGTCATGTGACCTTTTTTCATTTTATATTTTGTAGAAAAAATCAAACTTCTTCCCATTTTGTATTTTAACAGAAAAATTGTTGTAACTGTAAAATTAACCAAATTGTATGTTGTGGGATGTTTTTACCGCATTTACACTTTGTGTAATAATTAAATTACAAACGAACAACCAAAAAAATGATAAAATATGTAAATTCATTAAATAAAATAAAAAACACAAAAAAACCTGCAACCAAAAATGATAATAATAAATAATAATAGAAACCATACAAAACTGTCAAGTCATCTGCATTTTACATTGAGGTTTGTTTCTCCACATTTATTATTTTTGCATTGTTATTTTGTAGAAATAGTTTATCCATGCCTTTTTAATCAATTAACACATTCATCTGTCATAAAAAAAATAGTAAATTTTTCCAGCCTTGTCATGGCTCAGACCACTCTACCACAGGACAGAAACTGTGGTGCATTGAACACTGTTACGCAAGCGCTGCAAGTATGGCAGCTGAGAAGGCCATGCTTGGAATTCTTTTCAAAGAATTTTTGAGCCTGATGAGATGGGTTTATACACATGTTTAATACTTCAAACGTCTTCAGTTGTACACTGAGATGCAGCAGCCAAATTTGTAGCGGACTTTATTAGAATCCATTATTAGAAATCATTAGCAAACTTCCCAGTGATTTTCAGTAGATTATCAACAACATTGTGGTTAGGGTTAAGGTTAGGAGTAGGTGTAAGTTTAGGCTTGAGGTTAGGGTTAGGGTTAGAGTTAGGAGTAGGGATAGATTTAATAAACTCTTTCACACTGATATAGATATTTAGGTGAAATTTACTTAACAATATACTGAGCATTTACAAAGCATCTACAGTGGACCATCCAAATAAAGTGTTACCAAAAATTTGATATTTGAATAGATGAAAAGTCTGCCCACGCTGTAGCGTAGTAAGTCTCAGACCTCTCGAGTCCGCCATGAAGGAAAGTAGGAATTTTTACATGACTTTACCAAGTAACAGTGGTGTTCACTGTCCAAGCTAAACGCCCATGAACAGGAAGTCTAATTTTGGATGTGCAAAGGAACAGACCTCTCCCGACAGGTCACTTACAGAATGAAATGCAGTTACTACACCTATATCAACCACATTCTGACTGAAATTAACAAACATTTTCGATCCGTCAACACGTACGCAGAATTTTGTTACCACCAGACGAGTACAACTGGGTATTACGTTTAACGTCACAGAACAGATGCAGACACTCTCTTCCTGCAATTTGCAGTTTCCCTGCAACACTTTGTTTAATTGCCAGTTAATTATCTAAACTTTTATTTTCATTTAATTTAAGATAAGATAATCCTTTATTAGTCCCACAAAGGGGAAATCCACAGTCCTACAGCAGCAAAGGGATAGCAAGCCACTGAAGAAAAGAAGTAACAAGAAGATATCTTTTATCACAGCATGAACATGACCTTTCCATGGTGTGAACATCAGTGTTTTTAAGGCACTGAAGCATATAATGCTTTATGTATGAAGCTTTGTTTTGTGTATGTGTACAAATTTTAATAATATTTAGTGGTTTGCAGCCTCTTCACAGGTTTGATTTCTAACAAGGAAATCTGGCATTCTGAACCTGCTGGAACCTGACGACAAGATCTTGGCTGTTGTCTACTTGGTGTCTCCATGAATTTAAGTTCTATAGACTAAATAAAAAAAAGCCTTTTGCCCAAATAGTTTCCAAGCATTCTTAACTATTTTGATTGTTTCAACTGTTTAAAAAATTTATTTTTCACAATTTTCATTCATTCCATGTTTTTTTCTCTTAAGAAAAAACATATTCTCTTAAGTTTGGATGCATTTTACATTTTTAATATTGTCACCATGATGATGTTTTGTTGAGGTTAGGGTAATGGGTTTGATCAGTTCTGAGTAAAGCAATGTTATTTGGGGTGATTAAATGAGAGGTTAACCTAACTAGGCCGATTCCTAGTACCTTCACCTTATGTAATTGTTATTTTTAATATTTTTATAACTGAACGCTTTGCTTCAAACAGTCATTAATAAGCCTCTAACTCTGAAAATGGTCAGGAATCCACAAAACTGTTCTAGATTTCTGTTGCCATTTAAAGGGTTATACTCTGATATGCTAAAACATTTGTGCTCACAACAGTAAATCAGTGCAAAATACAAAATTTCAAGGCCACAGAAGTGACCTACAATGGTCTACAATGTAGTTCCTATCTCATAGGATAGAGCTTCTTGTGCACATGCACAGTACATTTCCCCATAATACTTAAAAGGTTCCCCATAATATTTAAATACTGGCTCCTGCATCCCAACAGTGCATAATATAGTAAACAAATTTGGGATTCAGTCACATCCATACTGGACAAATAGTGCACTATTTGGTTGAAGCACACTATTTAGGGAGTACGGAGCGGTTTGAGATTCAGCCTGGGTTTGATGCTGAATCTGCATCTGACAGTATGCTAAGGTGCATCTGACAAACATGGACATTTAGGCCCAATCCCATTTCTTTTTTTGCCCCAACCCCTTGTTTTCAAGTGGCACTTGGAAACGGAGTTATAAGACGACCCATAACAATGTTGAGATCTCAAATATACTGTTGCTGTTGCTTGCAGTTACTAGAATGACACACCCAGAATATCTAAACAACAAGTATGCTAATTTTACTAAATGACAGGACAGGAGAATCATACAAAAATACACACACACACACACACACATATATACATACAATTTCTAAGCTACACCATTATAGGAAAAATGCCCACTTTGCCTGCATACTATGGATAATGGTGTATCACAGTTCATAATAAATAAATGTTTCTTTCTGATCATCTAAAACCCAAGTACCATTATCTTCTCCATTTTGCATCATTAATCCTTAAACTGGGTCCACTAATACAGCTATGGATAGTGAGATTTAAGAGCACACACTCCTACTTGAAGAGGTGGGAGAGGAGGATACAAAACTTTAAGAATATACACCAGTCACTTGCAAACCAGCACCAACTCATCCAAACTGTGATGATGTAAAGTACTCCTTTACACATCACAATATAATGACTGAGTGTAAACACTTACCTGTACTTACCTGAGGACTGATTATCCTTGCTTTGAGGAGCAAAGAGAACTGAACGGGTTCACCTGTGATTTACTTACCTGGGTGAGTCCATCCTCTGTAGAAGAGTAGGGAAGGACCAAACCTGAAGAAGAGTGAAACTGTTTAATAAGTGTACACTGTACTGTGAATATGTGTTAATGACGTCATGAATGGAAATTTAATCAGTAAGGAAGATCATGAATTATTTACTGTTGAATGTAAATATATTTAAATACCTGAAGCACTTGTTTTTAACCCGGGCCAGTAATGGTATATTCTAGGGGAGGAGCACCCTGAATATAAGCGGCATTACTGGGGGGGTACGGGAATCCCTTCTTTCAGCGTGGTGGAAGAGTGAAGGTGATATGAGTGCAGGCCTATATGACTTTGCAGTCATTGGTCAATTCTATAGTTGTAGAGACTATTTTCGTTTTGTTTTCGTTTGTTATGTGTGCGCGTGTGTATAGGTACATAATCCTGAGTGTTGGTGTGTAAATAAAGGTGACGGGGAGAAGAACTCTTGGAACAGCTGTATTTATTCCGGTGACTTGGACCACTTGCCCGACGCTACCCATAAGGTGTGTCCCCTGCCACAGCATACTCCCGGGCCTAGGGACACACTTTATCACACAAACAACACTCATTTTGAACTATTTATTGCACCAGTGCTGAGGTCTAAAAACATCATGCTCACTTGTACAGTGATGCAGTGCACAACACAGTTGAAGCACACATTTAACACAGTAGAGACAGAACCATATTCTGTGTCTACTGAGGTAAACTTTAAGGACATTCTTTTCAAAAAGGGATCTTACTACTGTCTAAAGAATGAGTCTGATGAGTAAATCAAGTTTTGTCAGATTGAGTGTGTTTTGACTAAAGATGACAGAGAAGAGATGTGCTTTCTAGTGACACCACACTTAATTGTATTTGTCAGAATTTGGACACTACAGAGTCAAACAAGCAGCTGATTAACACTGCCTGGATTTCAACCCATTACCTCTGTACAGTCTGAATGGACAAAGTCTTACCTATGGAGTTAATTATGTGCCAAAAGTTTTAAATTAATACTAAGATCCAATCTTAATTAAAAAAATAATAATAATAATAAAAAGACTATTGTCATGCATTCCTCAGACCCTGTTCTCATGAAGGACTCAATCACCCAGAATTCTCTAGGAGATCACGTGACTAATACACCCCTCTCCTCAGAATACTGATATGTAGCACCTGTGTCTTATTAGAAAGTCTGGTTTAGTTAGTATATAAACCCGGGCTTGTAGTTAAGGAATTTGCTAAGTGTTGCTTCCTTGATAGAGCTACTTAGAGTTTCTCATGTATTGTTGTTTTTTCCCCCAGCGTACTGTTTTCATTGCCTGTTGTTCTGGACTCGGCCTTTTCCCTTTGGATAGTTTGCTTGGCTCTTTTTGTTATGTACATTCAGATTCATCTGGTTTTGACCTTGGTTTGTTCCTTGACTATGATTCTCAGTAAAGATCTGACCTGTCTGGCTGTGTTACAACTACACACTTTCTCTCATAGTGAAATAAATTTATTACTAATTTTGGCAGTTTTCCCTTTTTTCTATTTGCTGCTCTTTTGCTTCTGAAATGTTCTCTTGCATTTGACTTTTGGCACTTCTTAATGGGGGAGGGGTGCACTCACCTGCACTCTTTATTGGTGAACTGATTTGGAGTGACAGGTCTTCTGAAAATGTAGCCACTCTGTGTGAACCGTCCCCATCATGGTGGAACACGATGAACTGAGTTCTTCGGTGGGTCCAGAATTGTACTGGAATAAAATGAGAAATAAACTTATGACAATGAGAGAAAATTAGCAGCAGTATTTTGAAAAATTAGATTTGATTTAACTCTCATTATTTGTATTTGCAACATATTTTGGACATTTTGACACTCAATATTTTGCTTGTGGATTTCAGTATTTTGTTTTAAACTTTTAGCACAGAATGAACATACATATCTCTTAAGCAAAGTGTTGATCAATGTTGAGGCTTGCAGTTATTTTTTGGTAGTTGAATTTCAGTGTAGAAAATTTCTGTGTGGAGTTTGTCTGTTCTCCCCGTGTCTGCGTGGGTTTCCTCCCACAGTCCAAAAACATGCGGTCAGGCTGATTGGACATGCTAAATTGCCCCTAGGTGTGACTGTGTATGTCTGTCTGTCTGCCCTGCGATGGACTGGCGACCTGTCCAGGGTGCATCCTGCCTTCCGCCCAATGACAGCTGGGATAGGCTCCAGCACCTCACCGTGACCCAGAAGGATAAGCGGTTTAGATGATGTATTTATGTATTAATATATTAGGTAACATATGGTAATTGTGGTGTAATGTGTAATCCACCATCTGTTATTAACTAAAGACTAACTCTTCTTTTGCCGTCTCTTGCAGTCATGAATGTTGAGTAACCTAACCTCATCTATCAGTTCTGTGTTCAGCTAATAGAATATACAGCAAGTAGTGGGTAGTGGAGGTCATCAAAAAATGTTGGAGTCTTTTCAGCTGAGGACCTGAAGTATGTGGAGGCAGATGACCTGGCAGGCAGTGAATAATGTAATTATTTAGAGTACTATTTAAACAATGTAGACATGGTGACAATAATAAAAACAGCATTTTTTATTATTCATAATAGACATCTTAAACAGAGGTGGGAAACCCAGGTCCAGAAAGTAAAAGTGCTTACCAGCATTACCTCATTTACTGCCCTGCTTACAGTCATTTCAAGATCAGAATCAGTCTTCTGCCCTTTCCCTTGCGTGCTGTGTTTGCTGAATGCTCTCCAGATACTCATCCTAGATCTTCAAATCTAGTGATGCCGTCAGAGAGCTTTCACTAGAATCAGGTCAGTGTGTTTTTTTTCCCCTCCCACCACCCACAATCCCAAAATCATAGCCTAAATCGGGTACAGAATACAGTAAAACAGTAGAAAAACATCTTTACAAGTGAGATTGTTGTGGAATACTGACTTTCATATGTTATATACTGTTGTTATGGGCACTGGCAGTTTTGCTGGGCCTATAACATCCTGCACACTGTTCACCCTATTATTATGTGGAGTCATACATTTTTCTTGACTCTGATTAAGGATTATACAGCAACAATGCTGTTGTGAAAGTGTGCACAGTGTTGCCTTGTTGAACTCTAATACAATTATTCCTTAAAGCTACATTAAGCAATATTAAACGCTGTTTCTTACAGTACAGAGACCCCTTGCAATGTAAGATACATCACTGTAGGTCTCCTTTCCACCATATAATTTACAGACACCCTTTTTTTTTATCCTCTTAATCCAAGGAATCCCAACAGAAGCCTTGTAAAAGTGAAATGTATCACACAAAAAGAAAAAGGGATGTCAGTACACTGTCCACCTAATTGTGCTGAGCCTCATTTCCAAAATAGCCAATTTTGAGTGAAGAGAGTAAAGAGCAAGTTCATCAAATAAAAACAATCATCAGTCAAGCAGTAAATCAGTACATCATTCGGTCCTAAATCAGCTCCTGTGTCCTGTGTTAGCTTTAGGAACAACAGCAAACCAAGGTGCAGATTTTAATTCTGGTTCTTGATTCTGGAGTTATTGATACATTTTTGTCCTATTGTGATGGTTTACTTTGTACTGTCATCTGTGTCTTGTATGCTATAGATTTCCAGTAAAGCAGAAGAAAAAAATGGTTATTATGGGTATTGAACTTAATAGGACTGGCTGTTAACACCCTGGTAACCACATTGTTCAATCTATTATTATTATTATTATTATTATTATTATTACTACTATGCATTATCACGTTTCTTTAGAATCTTGAAATATTTATGTTGCAATGTTATTAATTCCTGTTTTTTTTAGTAGCATCTCTTTAGTAGAATATCTCAGGGCTCAGGTCTCCCTTCATCTTCAAGCACTCAAGGTATCAACAAAAGTGTCTTGGCAACTGATGTCTTGTTTGTGGAAATCGTCTGTGCATTCTTTCTGCTGGTATTTGATCATTGTTTGGCCAGTTATGACCCATACATTGACATCACTAATCATACCAACTCAAGCTTGGAATTTATTTCTGATCCCATGAGTCCTCTGGAAAATAATCCTTGTTTTTCCAAGTTTCTTTCCTTTAGTGTCTTTACAGATGTTGTAGTACTGTTCCTTGTTGCTCCTGGTGGCTCTCTGGAATTCTTGGATTAGTTTATATAAAATATTGTTATTCTTCTTTGAAGACATGGAGGTCTGGTGGCACGGCCAGACTTGGCCTGAACTTGGCAAACGACTTGTAACCGATTGTGTTTCTGATGTTCCTATTGGTTAGTTTTTGTGCTCAATTATAATAATGTTCTAGAATATGCAAATTGTACATATTTACATATATTAAAAATTATTATTATTGTACTCTATTATTAATTATACAAAAAAGAGACAAGATGCTGTTCATTAACAGATGTTTAATAAAGCCTTCACATACTGTATATGTATCTTAATATGAAATCCTTTTTAAGAAAGTCCCCTGTGATTCTAAAAAAATCTGCTGTGAAGTGTTGATTAGATTACAAAATTAAGACAAATCACAACAATGGATTTACAAAATTATTAATTAAAAACAATTTCTATTGGAACAGCAGTTTTCTTAGCAATGCTGCTGAAATTTTGAAAGAAAATATACATGAAAATTACCTACCAGCCTATTTGTACATTTTTCTTAAATTTTAAATTTGAAAAAAAAATAAATTTACTAATTTTCTTTACAAGCAAAACATTTTCTAACAAAGAAACTGTCTATTTAGCACACAGTTGTCTACATACCTATGAAAACCATCTTTTAGACAGGAAAAACACCTGTAAAATTGTAGCATTAAAGATAAAATAAAAAGCAGACAGAACAGTGCATCTTGGTACAAATCAAGAGGTAAAAATACCAAATTGATTGGTCAATATAGAAATAGCAAAATCTAAATCAGCTCCCTTTAGATCAGGGATGTCCAGTCTCATCCACTAAGGGCTGGTATGGGTACTGCTGTTCATTCCCACAGAGCAGGAGCTCACATGATAAGTGGTTTTAAGACTGAAAAGGTGGTGGTGGGGGGGGGTCTTGGTTAACTGGATGCCATTGGCATTTTTGTAAACTGTCTTTGGGTTTGAGATAGGTGCTATATAAATTAACTTTACTATTATTATTATAATTATTTGTGTTTATCATATCTATTTATTAAAAAGGACAAGCTGCATCTTTGGTACTCAGCACCTCCCTTGGTGCTTATCAACCACCGGTTTATACATTTTGCTACTTGTGGCTTAAGGTTCAAAGGGTTGACTTAAGGGTTCAGCTCTGCTGCTTAGAAAAGTTCTGGTGTTTTCCAACACACAGACGAAGTCTCAGGGGCTTTGCTGTCTTATGTATATACCTTTATTAATGATGTTCTTTTTAATCATCATGTTTGATTATTATTTTTTTTAGCTATTTGAATGTACCTGTCTCATTTCTTTTTATTTATTACTTTTTGTTACTGCAAAATAAAAAATATATGACACATTAAAAGCCAACATTGGTGCAGTTTCCTTTTATTGTGAACTTTGTTGTAATATTTCACACTACAGACTATCAAGATGAGCTGGGAATAGTCTGTCACTGATGGCCAGCTTTCTCAGAGTCCTCAGAGCACAGAGGATTGTGTCCACATTTGGGGCAAGGCTGGGCCAGTGTTCTGGAGACCAGGCTGCTCAAGTCAGCGAGCACTGCTGGTGACATTGAAGAGATCAATGCAGCCAAGGTGCTCTGCAGCTGGGCAGCGTTGAGGTGGAGGTCTGTGGTAGTGGTCTGGGCCAAATCAGTCATTCTGGCCAGAAGAGACAGCATGGTAGAGTCCAGGCTGGACTCGACAGAGGAGGTCAGGGATGGAGCATCACTGATGGTGTCCTGGCTGAAGCCGAGATCCAGAGAAGTCTTGGCGGTGTTAGGAGTCGCCTCCTCAATCAGGCCTGACTGAGGGGTCTGACTTTGGGAGGTGGAGGCCAAAGTCGTGGGCTTAGAACCAGAGTTCCGTTTTGCCTTGACTTGCAAACGGCGCTTCACGTGGATGAGGAGCTCAGGGTGCTCTCTGCGGAAGTAGCCGTTGTAGAAAACTTCTTTCTATAGTAAACATGGAGAGTGAATAGGTTACAGTCTGTTTACATGCTTAATATCTATTCAGCTGCAGTTATTCTAATCCAGAGGTCACCAGTTCTGATCCTGAAGGGCCAGAGTCCAGCACAGTTTGGTGATTTCCACCAACAAACTGGGCAACTAAACTGTACAGGTCTCCTCCCTCCAGAATGGGAACTGTTGGTCTCTATTCTTAGCCATCTTACCTTAGAAGTAGATTCCATCTGATCCATACAGGTGCTCTCTAACCTGCCCTCCAAGGATCTGATCTTCTTGAAGCCATACAGGTTGAGTTGTCGCATGAAGCTCTTCATCACTGAAGTCTCGAAGATCTTTAACTCTCCCTGTCGACTGAGAATCTCAGCCAAGAAAAGCTCTACATCAATGACGATGCAGGTTCCCCACCGGTGCCATCCGATGGACTTGTAGGTCTCGTTCTCCACTATGTGCCACAACTTCTGTGGGAAGGTGAGTGTGGAAAAGTTCACCTCCACACCATCAGTGCGGGTCCTTTTGATGGGGAATGTCTGGGCGAGGGTCTGGTCATCACTACCTTCACTCGCTTTCCTTTTCATTGTGTTGGTCATTTAACAGCATAAATCATCAACCTATCGCTGAGAGTGATTAATCAAGAATGAGCTGCTGAACTGAAATGTTGGGTTTATGAACCGTCACTCACTTGTGATGTCACTGATGATGTCATAATGGAGCTGCGTGGCGACAAATCCTACACACACACATATATATGCGTGTGTGTGTGTGAGAGAGTGAGTGAGTGAGAGAGCGAGAGAGAGAACTAGAATGCTGATGACATCACAGTGAAGCCATTGGCTGCTGTAAAATGAATGCTTGTTTATGGACCCAATGTTAAGATATTCTCAAAAATTGCTGACATAACAAAAATGCTCAGGTTTACTGTGTTTTTCTGCAGCAAAACCCACTTTGTTCTTTCACAAGACATTTCTTGTGTAAGAATCCATGTAAAAGTTTAATGTCTAATATAATGCAGTATAGATTATCTGATCTATGATTTCATAGGAATGGATGAAGCTATTTGAATGCATGTACATCAAAATACATCTTAGCAGTCATGTAGATATGTACTGTGTGTATCTGAAAAAGCCATGTGCAGTTTGGAATTAAAACAAAAAAATTAATTAGGTAGCAGCAACTCATCTTACCAGCAGTAATATAACAGTGCGGTATTAATGATGTGCTGTGAATGGAAAAGTGCTGTGTTGAGGAGCTGGATGTTATAATAGCAACAGCCAGTGAAGTCAAGTTAAAGTTCATTATATAGTGCTTTTTACAACAGGCGTTGCCACAAAGCTGCTCTACAGAAAAATCCAAGTTCCGAGCCCCCATAAGCAAACCAATGGCGACAGTGGCAAGTAAAAACCATCATACCACAAAAAAAAAAAAGAGCAAGGGGAAGAAACCTTGAGAGGAACCAAGACTAAAAAGGGGGACCCATCCTCCTCTGGTCAATGCAAATAGTAATACAAGAACAAGGTGAACAGAGGATAGGGTTTTATCGTTAATATAAAATATGAAAAACATAAATGAGGAAAAACAGGTGAAGCAATGGTTATAATTAAATAGTCCAAGTCTGTGCAGCAGCAGCAGCATCAGAAAGATCGGTTGGATGGTTGATTTACTAATGTTCTTCCATTCGTCACCCCCTCCAAGAGAGTTACTCTGTCTAACGTACCAGCCTTTATCAAAGATTAAGTTTTATCACGTGAGATATCCCGGTTCGGCTAGATAATGTCTCCAATGAAAAAGTCCCCCTCGGCTGCAAATCGCTGCTGATGAAATACAGATAGAATTCACCTAGAACCACACGCTGTTTCGCACAGACGACTGGTCCAGCTGATCAACATACACAAGCTCTGTGATATTTGGAGGTTTTTAAATGACCAACAAAAACATTACACATGGGCACATACAAGAGATAACCTAATCTCTCTAGCAAGACTTTAAGCGTCATCTTAATGTTTTTAGAAATTGCCAAATCTCACATTTTAGAGACGTTTTACTTTTCTTTTGGCTTGGATTTCAGGAATCCAGGCCTACTTCTCAGGCTTTACAACAGTGGTGGGATTTTGGCAAAGTCCAAATAAAACAGCTCTGTGAGCAGTTTACTTACAGCGTCACAAAGGGCATAACCCAGTCAATGAAAAAAAAAAGTCTTGAGATAGAAATAGTGGAACTCCATCATTTGACAGCATCCACAGGAAATTGAGACTAAAAAAGCTGCACTTGCTGATGTGCTTGGGGTAAAAGCACAGGGGGCTCTGGTCCGGTCACGCTTTCAGAAAGTGGCGCAGATGGATGCTCCGTCCAAATTCTTCTTTGGTCTGAGCGCAAAAAATGGCCCAGAGACAATGTATACATGCCCTGTGATCTGAGTCTGGGGCTTTACTTTCAGACCCTGCAGGGATTCGCAGCCAAGCAGCTAAGTTCTACAGTGAGCTCTATACCTCTGAATACAGTGAGCACCCAGAGCTGGAAAAGGTTTTCTTTGAGGGTCTCCCAAAGCTTGAGGAAGATTCTGCTTTGGGCCTTGAGAGGCCACTTTCCCTGGTGGAGCTGAGTGATGCTCTTCGGAGTATGGAGTGCAGGAAAGCACCAGCTATTGATGGACTTCCAGCAGTCCTTTTGGCCAGTGAGCCTCACACCTGACCTTCGTCACTGTGAGAACCAGCTGTTGCAAACAATTGATGCTGGTCACATGACTGTATGTCAAACAACTGGAAAAAAGGTTTTATAAAGCTTGTGTTATGGGTTTTAACAAAACTGAGC
Source organism: Colossoma macropomum (assembly GCF_904425465.1). NCBI lineage: Eukaryota > Metazoa > Chordata > Actinopteri > Characiformes > Serrasalmidae > Colossoma > Colossoma macropomum. Next base: position 104,440 of record NW_023495697.1, on the reverse strand, counting down.
TTAAGAGTTAATACACTTTGTGTGCTAAGCTTTCTCTAGGAAATGATTTTAAACCAGCTTGGAGAGCCTCTCATAAACCACCGTTATCAAAGACCTATGGTGGCCTGCAGTGGAGAATTCTGCATGGTATAATGGCTGTGAATGCTTTTATTTCGGTTTTAAATCCAGGTGTACATCAGGAGTGTCCATACTATGGTGAGAGGGAAACTGTTTTTCATTGCTTTATGGAGCGTCCCAGACTATCCTGACTGTTTTGTCTTTTAGAATCTATCTTTAATCATTGTGATACAGTTTTTACAAAGTCAGTTTTAATTTTGGGTTTTAAATACACTCAGAAACTTAGAGCACAATGTCAAAATGTCAACTACTGAATTTTATACTTGGGCCAGCAGAAATGGTAATCTGGGTGAGCAGAAAGGGCATCATTAAGGGGCTCAGTGACACTGATCCTGTGTCTATTTTTAAAGGCTAGTGAGAACCTAAACATGAATTGATTTTAAATTCTACTCAACCAGAAGAGAACTGGGCAGGTCTGAAGAGGTCTGGAGTTATATGAATGTTCTGTGCTCAGTGGACGATGATGAGCTTCACTGCGGGGAGTTTCTGAGGTGATTTAGTCGTTCTTTGAGGGCCGTGCTTCACTGTACCTCACTGTGTGTAGTGCAATATCCCTTTTTGCTGTTTGTTCCCCCCATTCTTTTGGGGGTTATCTTCATGTTTGACCATGTACATCAATAAGGTTTTGGGTGAATAAAAAATTTCTTTCTCTATCATTTCCCCATCTCTCTCTCTCACTCTCTCTTTCCCTCTCTCTATCTCTCTCTCAGCAAGTTTGGAAGTTTCTTACAGACCCTGACATGATGTGTAAAAGTGGACTTTGCATATTATATTGTGATTAATAACTTTTTAATGTTTCAAAATATGTGGTGAGTTGCTGAAGCACTGTGTTTTTCCACCCCATCAAAAAAGATGGTGCTGTCTAATGTTCCCCTCTCTTCATTCTAAACAAGCTTTTGGAGAGAATTTTAGAACCCTATGGAAAAATGGTTGTCCCAATTAAACATGTTATGTCATTAAACACTTTTATGATCCTGAATGCGCAGTACGACCCCTAGACCTGTCTGTTAAACCGACGGTGGACGGCAAGAGCTACGCTATTTTTATTAACTCAGAAAACATGAAATGTTTCGTGTGTGGTGAGCACGGTCACGTTAAAAAAGGCTGCCTGCGGAGTGAGACTCAGGCGGCCAATGCGCAACTGGGGGAGCCTCTAGCGGTGCAACCTCCACTGCGGCCAAACACAGTGAGACCCTGAAAGTGCTGGGGTGGACGCCACGAATAGAGCTCATCCTGACCTGGGTGAAGGCACGTCCTCAGCTCAGGAGGAGAACCGTAGAGAGGAGGTAAGTGAGTGTTTGGTGGTGGAGAATGTCCAGGAGAGTGAGGGGGATCAGCAGCAGGCTGGTCAGGGTGAGTGTGCAGCGGGTGTTGAGGTCAGTGGCAAGGTTTGTGCTGTAGTGAACAGTGGTACGATGGTTGGGCCGAGTGGTGTAGCATTGCAGGGCCTGTGTCAGTGAGTGAGTCACAGTCTGGGATGGTTGTGTCAGTGGAGGAAGGCATGGATGAGGAGGACAGGCTGTCCGAGGTGTCTGATATCGGGGGCAGTCAGTTCAACAGTGAAATGTTGTACACTGTAGATCAGATTAACTCCTTTTTGGACAAAACAAAAAGGCAGGCCTGTGGAAGTTAGTGATTTCTTTCCTGACCTGGATAAGTTCATGCTCAGTGTCCAGAAAAGTGTTGGTTATGGCGTTCTTTCATGGCAGAAACGGTTTTGTTTAAAAAAAAAAACATGGAACTGCAGTCCGAAAAGCCAAACCTATGAAAAATGGAATGAGGGCTGCTCTGACCGTACAAATGTGTGAACATAGTGCACATAGGAAAAAGGCTTTTTCTGTCTGCTTTTCCCATTTTCTGCTGTACTGTGTTTTTCTCCTTTCTCCTATATTTATGACAATATTGAGGGTGGATTCTCTGAATGTTAATGGGTTAAGAGATAGTGGAAAACAGCTGTTAATCTCTAAATTTTAATTTGTGTTTTTTGCAAGAAACAGATCCAGATACAGCAAGTAATTGGGGTTTATGGTAGAAAGGGCAATCCTTTCTCAGTCATTGCTCTAATGTTAGTGCAGGTGTGGCTATTTTCTTTTTCCATTCTTTGACAGTTACTGTACTGTCCACAAGTGAAATAGTAGCGGGACACTTACTAATGGTAAGAGCAAGGATTCATGATCATAATTTTGTTTTTATTAATGTATATGCCCCAAATAGAGAGGGGCTCTTTATTAAGTTAATACTGTATCTGTTTTTATTTGACAGATGTATGGAAACATCCATTAGTAAAACACTTGGGTAAAAGTATTTCATGGGTGAGGGCGGGGTGTTGCATGATTGGACAGGTTTTATGTCTTGCAATGTGTGAGAAATATGGTCATTCAGTCTAATTTCACTTATGACAGTGGAATTTTCCTTTAGTTTTCATGTTCAAAAAAGTTGCATGCGGTATTTTAATAGAAACTGTTATAAGACAAGTGCTTTTGTGAGAAGTTTAAATTGTTTTGGGGAGAACGTGTTGCAAAAAATAGGCATCTGCTCTAGAGTTGCTGTTCTGCAATTGCAAGTGGTACAACAGCTTCTGTATCATCCACATCACGGCTGGATGGGTGTGGCCTGTACACTTTTGCTCTCATTGGGAACTGTGGACTTAAGTCACTTAACTCCCTTTTACATTGCGCCTATGCAGGCGTGGCAGGTTTTTAAGGGCGAGCTGCTCGATTCCATCGAAATGTATTTTTGAGGAACCATTGTTTGTCAATCCTGCCCTCCTCACTGTGTCTCAGTTTCCAGTGTGCTGAGGACAAGTCTGGTGGAAGTCGACATCAGCAAGATACGGCACTTGAGAAGGGGCGTGGCTTGGGTAATGTCAGATTAGTTGGCAGGCCTGGTGAGACCTTGGTCCATACGCCAAGTTTTACAAGTGCTGGACCAGTTAAGGGCCAATTTGTCTGCTGCTGTTTTGGAGTATTTGGAGTGTGACTGCTGCTGAAGACTGCCGGAATGGAGTGGAAGACTTTCCAGAGCTGGAGGTCACTGTGGAAAGGGAAGACTGTCAAGAGGGTCAGGGGAAGCTCCTTTCACTGGAGACCCAGACTCTAGGGTGTTTCAGTGGTCTTAGTAAAGAGTCACTGTATCTTGCTTGTATGAAACTTTTAAATTTCAACCATTTGAAGGATGTGCAGGAAACAAAATGGACTGAGGTTTTGGGAGCAGGCTTATCTCCGAAAAGTAGCTGGCAGTCCATGTACAAAAGGTCCATTGACAAAAGAGTTGCTCTCTGAAATGATTAGGATTAGTAGGATTAACAATTATTTTATTATTATTCAATTTCTTTTCCGGGTGAGCGAACGCTGGTGTGCCTGTCTGCTGCTGCTCTCCTGTGTCTGTTTTTGTTAATGCGGTTAATTAATGTAATTGCGGTTTAAATTCCGTCACCTGCCTAATATGAGTGCTTGCTACCCTGTTCCACCTGGTGTCCGCTTGGCTATTCGTGAGTTGTGAGTAAGTTCCCATTTTTGCAAGTTGCTGGCGGTTCAGGGTTTTGGGTAGGTAGTTTCAACTACTTTTCCTAAACACAGACTCTGAGATGGTTTCGGTGGTCTGCTGGCTTACATGCATGTTTATCTGATCTTGTTTGATGTTGCCTTCCCATCTTCGTCTTTCAGACACACTCTGTCATCATATTGCATGCGCCATGTTACGCCTTAGACATTCCACAGTCTCGGATGAGATTCAAAGGCGACCGGGCCTTTTCTGTAGCTGTCCCAACATTCTGGAACAGTCTAATGCTTTTCATAAAGGAATTCCCCATAATGGAGGTTTTTAAGTCAAGTTTTAAAACCCATCTATTTTCTCAGGTTTTTGAGTCTTTTTAATGATTATGCACTCAGGATCTGTTCTGTCTTGGTTGGTTCTGTCTTGCCAGTGTAGCTCTTCTATTTTGTTTTATTCATTTTATTCAATTTGTTTTGTATGCATGTTATTTCTTTTCCTTGATCAATGTACGGTATAGTTTTGATTAGTTAGTAGTGGTCATTAGTTGATATTATTGTGCAGCACTTTGACCGACACTTGTTGTCTTCTAAACGTACTTGACTTGGTTTTAAGGTTTAGGTTCTAAGGTTTTAAATCATCACGAAACACTTAAAGCTCAACCGTTACACCTTTGTTTGTATTTTGTGACTAATATGAATATCAACCAATCAGGACCAAAGCTGTTGCAGAAATCACTACCAGCTGATCACTACCAATTTAACAAGATGATAAGACACAGCTGATCTTGATGGTGAAGCAGTGTTTGAGTGGTTCAGTATGAACCAGCAGCCAGTAAAGAAATTTAAAGAGGATTCTGATTCCACAGTGACTGGATATTTGCACAATGTTTCTCTTCTTAAAATTTGAGCCAGCAACTGTAAATATTTTGAAGTGTCTCTGCAAACTGAAAGAGCTACCTGATGAAATTTCTGTGTTTGTTCCAGAGAAACACATAGCCTTCACTCAGACTGCAAAAAGCAGGACACCAATAAAGCTTACAGATGTTAAGAAGGTTTTAAGGAAGTATGATGTATTACAGTAAATGCTGATATTTAGTTTTAAGTGCAATGTGTGATTTATCTAATGGTTTGTAAACATCTGTACGAACGTCTGTGTATAATACTCAATTATAATTTGGACTTAGTCTTGTTCTGACTTCAGTTGTGTTGGTTGATCTGTAAGTGAATGCATGTCTGCTTAGTTACCATAGGTTTTAGTTATTTTATAAACTTAGCTTTTTTTAATGCTAATGCTCAAAAATCTAAACCCAATTAGATGGAAGATATGAACTAATATATTTCCTGTTTAATTTCAGGTTACCAAGATCAAGATGGCTTTAATATACATGTCAATATTGTCACAGACCTCTCGTTCCAAGCAAGAGAACCTGGACAAGACGACCATGTGTGCTCTGTAAAGGAAATTAAAACCCTTGGACCAGGGCAGCAAGTAAGAATCTAATTTTGTTGTATAAATCATGGTTATGATTTGTGTATTTCCAATTAAGGTGTAGCTGAAGTGTGTAGTGTATGTAGGCACAGTGATGGATGCTTAAAATGTAATTATGGTAAAAAGTGTGTCCCTTAGAATTATACACAGTTCTTGCTTAATTAACTTTTTAATTTTGCTGTAAACCATAGTGACTAACTGTTGACAACTTGTTTCTACCAATGTTCTATGAGGATCCCCCCCAAATTTATCCTTTTTCCCCAGGTAGACGTTTAGAATGTAAAGATTGTGTGTGAAGTCATCAGAACCAGTGAATGTCTGAGATGTACAGCTGGAACTGAGGAAAGCCTATGGAAGTGATGACAGTGGCACAGTCAAGTTAAATTTATGGAATAACCTCATAACTGCTTTAAAACATGCTTTGTCAACTAGAAAGTTTAAAGAGAAAATCACTCATAACAAAATCCACCACTGTTACTCAGTTTAAAGACATGGAAAGTGCTGATGAAGATTAAACAGCAGAATGTCTGAAGAGGACACTGTAGTAACAGTCCATGCCAGCATTATTGGTTTACAGATTATACAGATGTGGGAGGGTCTTATATGCCACAGAGCCCAACAAAACTTCAACTGCAAATCAAACACACATCGATGTGTCAACTGCAAATTACTGCAGAAGTCCTCATCTTACAGGCCCATCAGCAGAGGTACCATGTGTCTTTATTCAAATAGAGTTTTTAGATCTAACGGTGTTTTGTCAACCAATCTTAAAAGGGAAGATCTTCTGGACCTTGATCTGGACGCTGAGAAGCTGGAGGAACATTTCTTAGAAGGAGGACAATTTGAACTTGTGGTCAAATGATTTTGTTATAAATATATCTGAAGTGCTCATCATGAATGGGGCTCTCCTGTCTTTATACATCTCAAGGAAAAGTCAGCGCAAGATCCCAGAGTTTCATCCCTTTGATCTCTTTAGATGTTCCAGATGAAGACTTGATGTTTTTTGTTTTTGTTTTTTTTTTCTGAAGGTTGTCAAGACAGAGTCATAGACATATGTCTATGCTGGACAACATGAAACATTTACAATTTTTATTTCATTTGCTGTTTCATGTTTGCTTATTTTATTTATTTATTTAGCTCCCTGCTGAATGCTGCTGGGGATGTAGACAAGTGGGGTTATTTTATTTATTTTTCATCAAATGGGACCTGACCGTTAAGCTCATTATGAGTTCCAGTCATTCTGGCGCTTGCTGCTGCTCTGCAATTTGCTTTGATCAAACCTTCCACTTCCTCATTCCTTAACGTGCACCAACAACCAAGCATGCCTCGTTCATTTCAATGCTATGAACAATTAAACTTGTCTAGTGTTGTATCTGTGCAACGCAAACAGAAACCTTAAACTACTACAGATAATATGTACTTGGTCCAAAAGCAGCTAGAAACAAACTGTCTGATTTTACACTTAAACTTAACAATTTCTCAGTTGCATCAAGCTTATCTGTAAAAAGCCTTGGTGTCATTATAGACCCTGATCTGTCCTTCGACGCACATAACTAATATTACTAGAACAGCCTTCCTGCATCTCCGCAATATTGCTAAATTGAGAAATGCATTATCTCTACAGGATGCACAAAAATTAGTTCATGCATTTATTTCTTCAAGGCTAGACTACTGTAATGCCCTGCTGGCTGGATGTCCCAGCAAAAGCCTTAACAAGCTTCAGTTGGTCCAGAACGCTGCAGCCAGAGTCCTTACACAAACCAGAAAGTTCGACCATATCAGCCCAGTTTTATCAACCTTACACTGGTTGCCAGTTAAATTTCGGATTGATTATAAAATTCTCTTACTGACTTACAAAGCACAAGGTGCTGGCTTACTATTAGTACCCAGAATTAATAAAGTTATGTCAGGGGGGAGAGCTTTCTCATACAAAGCCCCCCGGCTTTGGAATAGTATTCCTGTTAATGTTCGGGACTCAGACACAGCCTCAGTGTTTAAGTCGAAGCTAAAAACTTACTTGTATAGTCAAGCCTTTGGTAATTAGTTTTCCCTGTCAGTTCTATACCTGCCAGAGTCTCTGCTAACACTGTCATTTGTGATCGGTCACCCATTACAGAACTGACTCTCTGTGTGTTTTCCTTTCTTTTCTTCGCTGAGTTGAACAGCTGCCCAGCCTGTGCGTTCTGATGCTGCTGCCTTTTCTGCCTTGATCGGGTGCCACTGCTCGCCAGCCCTCTGGACCGGCTTACCAACATTGAGCCTCCTGCTGTACAACGCCGTGCCAACCTCACCCTCACAACCTGACCCCACTGATACTACTGCTGTTGCTACATGAACTAATCAAAATTATTCACTTGAACCAATCAATCATTTAAACTAATCAAATTAATCAATCACCCATTGCAGAACTGACTGTGTTTTTCCTCTCTTTCCTTTGCCGAGTTGAACAGCTGCCCATCCTGTGCGTCTGATGCTGCTGCCTCTTCTGCCTTGATCGGGTGCCACTGCTCACCGTGCAAACCTCACCCTCACAACCTGACCCCACTGATGCTGCTGCTGCTGCCGCTGCATGAACTAAACTATTCAAATTAATTGTTTGCTCCACCTTTTACCCTGTTTTTGTACTATAATACTTTATACTAACAATGTTTACTATCCGGTGTCGACCAGAGGAGGATGGGTTGCCCTTCTGAGTCTTGGTTCCTCTCAAGGTTTCTTCCTGTTTCTCTTAGGGAGTTTTTCCTTGCCACTGTCGCCTCTGACTTGCTCATGGGGGCTCGGACCCAGATTTCTTTTTGTAATGCTCATTTCCTTGTAAAGCTGCTTTGTGACAACACCTGTTGTAAAAAGCGCTATATAAATAAACTTACTTACTTTAATTTACTGTTGGATGACTGTCCTTATTTGTTACAGAACAATTCATCTCTCAGAAGTCATGGATGGAGAGCTGGTATCCACCAGGCTTACTGTGGTGACAATTTTGCCTTTTATCCTATAGAAGGTAAAGGTGGCAATGGGGGTTGTGTCCTGACTGCCATTCATGGGAACAAAATGTAAAAGGATCGTATGTATTTACAATGAGATGCAAAACTATTGGGACAACGAGGAGAAATGGGTTATTTTTCGTTATATATTCATGTTTTCCAGATCACAAGAGAAGCTTGAGAGCGAAGCACAGAAATGTTAATGTTTTTGTTTGTAAGCAATGTTTTTCAAATAACAAACCAAATAGGAAACAAAACAGCATTTAAGTTAAAAGTAAGTATTTGGTCCATAAAACTTTATATGCAATAATTGCCTCAAGTCTGCAATCCAACAACAAATGGTCAATATGGACACTTTCACTTGCGTTATGTACATCAAGGCAGAAGAGGCAGCAGCATCAGACGCACAGGATGGGCAGCTGTTCAACTCGGCAAAGGAAAGAGAGGAAAAACACAGTCAGTTCTGCAATGGGTGATTGATTAATTTGATTAGTTTAATGGATTGATTGGTTCAAGTGAATAATTTTGAATAGTTCATGCAGCAACAGCAGTAGTATCAGTGGGGTCAGGTTGTGAGGGTGAGGTTTGCACGGCGTTGTACAGCAGGAGGCTCAATGTTGGTAAGCCGGTCCAGAGGGCTGGCGAGCAGAGGCACCCGATCAAGGCAGAAAAGGCAGCAGCATCAGAACGCACAGGATGGGCAGCTTGTTCAACTCGGCGAAGAAAAGAAAGGAAAACACACAAGAGAGGAAAACACACGGAGAGTCAGTTCTGTAATGGGTGACCGATCACAAATTACAGTGTTGGCAGAGACTCTGGCAGGTATAGAACTGACAGGGAAAACTAATTACCAAAGGCTTGACTATACAAGTAAGTTTTTAGCTTAGACTTAAACACTGAGGCTGTGTCTGAGTCCTGAACATTAACAGGAAGACTATTCCAAAGCCGGGGGGCTTTGTATGAGAAAGCTCTCCCCCCTGACGTAACTTTATTAATTCTGGGTACTAATAGTAAGCCAGCACCTCAAGTTTTTTCTGCCTTACTATTTTACTTGTTAATGGCGACACAGTATCTGGAGTAGTTCGAAAATTTTCCTCTAAGAGCTTGGTCATAGTATCTAACTCGGTAGGATTAGATGGACAGCTGACAGAAGCTGATAATTTTGGAAGGTTTCTAATAAAGCTACCAGCTGTGGAAGGAGTTATCGTCCGCTTGACACAATAACATGGTGATAAACGCACATTACCACTAAAGTGAATTTCGTATGAGATTAAGTAATGATCTGATGTGCTCTGGGGGAGAATGGCTAAGTTATCTATGTCTACACCAAAGGTCAGTATTAAGTCTAGAGTGTGGTTGTGGTAGTGTGTGGGCCCCTTTATGATTTGGGTGAAACCTATGGAGTCTATAATAGATGTAAATGCCTTGCTTAGTGCATCCTGAGGATTGTCAAAGTGGATATTAAAATCTCCGACAACTATTATTTTATTTGAAAGTGTTATTAGACTTGACAGAGAATTCCTGTAAGAACTGAGAATACGGCCCTGGTGGCCTGTAGACTGTAATTAGTGCAACGGAATTTTTATTTGTTCCTTGATCACTTATATTAAGAAAAAGAACTTCAAAAGAAGAGAATGTATAGCCTACTTTCTGGCTCACGCCTAAAGCTTTAGTATGGATGGTTGCTATACCTCCACCTCGGCCGCTTAAACAAGGGCTACGTGCATAGCTGTAGCCTGGGGGTGTGGCTTCGTTTAAACTGAAGTATTCATCGGGTCTAATCCACGTTTCTGTGAGGCACAGAGCATCAAAACTGTGATCGGTAATAATTTCATTTACAACGACAGCTTTAGGAGTAAGGGATCTTATATTAAGCAGTCCTAGTTTTAGACCAAAGGTGCTGTCACTGCAAACTGGTATAACTGGTCTGATATTAATCAAGTTACTGAAACAAACTTTGAGGCTTTTTGATGTTTTGTTTTATTCGGGGAACAGACACAGTCTCTATCAGGAGAAACCTATGAGCATTTATATTTATAGAATGAGTATTTGTATTAGCAGTTACCCTATTTACAGTATAAATGCTAGCAATCGCCTTATCTTCAGCAGTAAAAAGTATTTGCAAAATAGTCTCCGTGGAATGCATGACTTGAATGCAGTAATGCACTTAAATGACTAAAGCAAGTTAAAGTTGTGCATTTATGTTTAAAGGTCACCAGTTGCAATTAGAAACCCAAATTGCCTGATGTTCTGTGCAATTTAGGAACATAAGTATTTGCAAAATTTTAACTCTTAAAGTGGTGTTTCATATCATTGCTGTTTTTATATTTATTTATATAAAAAGTGAGCCTTACATTTTTTTTTAGATAATTTGCACTGAATTGAACACTGTATGGGCCAACTAAGGCCTATTCAAACCAAATCTTGGTGGATAATTGTGCATATTCTACCAAATTGGTCACAATCAGATCAACACTAATTTATAGTATCTTGTGTCAGAATAAGCTAAGCCAGACTGACTGTCTTGTATCTTGCAGCCATTGTATAGATAATTATTTAAAAAAAAAATCTTTGGAACATCACTGGTTATTTTAAAGACTTTAAGACAACTTTGGCAGGATGCAACAAAAATCCAGATAGAAGGTTGCCAGTTTGGTCCCCTGAGCTGACAGGACGTAACTAAAATGCCCTTGAGCAGGGCACCTAACCTCCAACTGCCCCCCAGGCGCCATGGAATGGATCAGCACATTCCATTAAGATAGACAAACTATCTATAGTGAGGGTGACTTACCAAATTTCCTAGCTCAAATTAAACTAAATTTTAGGAATTGACCGTACCCTAACCACGTGCATCTCTCTTGCTAGGATGACCTGACTGCTTGTGTTCCTGATTGTCAGCCCAGTAGCTGTCATCGCCCTTCCTGACGTTGTCGAACCAGGACCAAAGCTCAGGGATTGTTCTGAAATATAAGCCTGGACTGTTGGTCACTAACTGCTGTCTACACATACAGAAGGTGTTTGTCAGGTTGAACCCCAGTGAGGTATGTAGGAAGAATGTGGCACTGACAGCCCAACAGACAGGGTGGGCTGGAGCCAGATGGACCATGGATGCCATTCGGCACACAGAAGCAGACATCACTCATGTTTTACACCCGCTACAGAAGTTCACCGTCACTCAGTCAGAACTAATCTGATCGAGTACAATGTCCAAACGATTCATGTTGGGAGTGCTGGCCACAGCAGCTGCCGGCGGATCTGTACTTGGCATCAGGACATCCGCAGTGAATGCAGTTAACATAGCTACCGTCAGGCAACAAGTAGGTGAGTTACAGGCTAAGCTTCCAAGTATAAAAACACAGTTGAACACCCAGCAATCGCAACTCCAAACCATTGGTCAAACTGTACAGGGCACAATTGTAGTGCTTAATGCCCACAGTACCACCTTAAACAAAACCATACAAAACAGTGAATGCTCTCATTTCAGTGATCCAGATTGACCATGCTCACATCCAACTCGTAAACATGCTAATGTCCGATATGTTACAAGAAGTTAGGACCTCGATAGACAGTCTAGGCATGGGAAGAATACTTCATTACCTCAAAATCAGTCATCTGACCTGGGTATAGGGAGGAAAGACTAATTGAACCATCTAGTAGCTGGTTCCCCTCAGTAGTTTCACTCAGCAAAGCTGGTACTCATTCACAGTTTCCCCTGATGCAGCTAATAAATAGAGGCATTAGGGACTGACAATTCTCAGCATATTATAGTGTATAGTGTTGTAATGTTTTATTAATTATTTTTTAATGTTTTAATAATAATTTTAACCAATTACAAATTCAACAAATTACTAAACAAGGGTGCTAGACTTGCAGGAGGTGATATCACACAAGACAAAAGCCCTTAAGCTCAGCTGGGACTGAGACACTCCTCTGTTAACTGTTTTGATTCCATACACATTTGGCACATCGAGTCAGATGATCACACAATGAAAACTTTGCTATTCCCCATATATAGTTTTATGTTACACACAATTTAAGTTAGTACTATAATACTTGTACTAAACACAACAAACTACAGTCCTGTAGCTCAGTAGGTTCACAATTTTTTCAAAAGTGTATAGACATCTGCTCATCCAGTATTTCTTCTGAAATCAAGGACACAAATAGGGAGTTTGTCCCTCCTTTGCTGCAGTAACATCCTCTACTCTGCTGTTGAGACTTTAGATTAAATGCTGGATCACTGCTGTGAGGATATGATTGATGGATGATTTGTTCTAGAAATGCAGTAAGTATTAAAGCTTATTTTTATTTGATTTTATTATTATTTGTATTATTTGTGATGCAGAGGGGGGTCTTGATGAAGTGGTTATTTATTTACAATGATGGTTATTGCTTTGTAGCTAGGTAGGTTATAACATTCCTTAAGCCTAGATATTCATAATAGATTAACGTGTACACCTTCTTACACAAACCTGAAGTCAGCTTCTTGACAGCTTCTTTGAATTTTCCCATTCCACCTTAAATGGTGCAGCTTCAGGCACCAGAAAGTGACTGCTGCACCATTTAAGGTGGAACGGGAAAATTCTGCTAGAAGCTCGGTTAGTTTCATGCAATTTATGATTACCTATGTTATACTGCAATGTCATACTGTTACAACATAAATGTAAACTGTTGTTTTTATTTAGTTTATTTACTGAAAATAGGCATTTGATTTAATTAAAACTGAATTATCTGAATACATACCACCTTCATTATGAAAAATACCACCTTTAGAAAAATAAAAATGTGGTATCTGTTATCCTTTTTAAAAATGTGTTATATCTAATTTTTTTTTAGTAATGGAAACAGCATTTTAGAATGAAACTCTTCAACTGTTTCCACAGTTGAAAATTACAGCTATTTTTCAGTAGGTGGCAGTAATTGCGATAACTGCTATATATCAAGCGGCCATAGAGTCTTGAGTGAATATGTCTATGAAACTGTTTAAGAGAAACGAATGAAAATCATTACTATTAATAGGGTACAAAAGTTCTGAATGAAAGTCTGAACAGAAAGTGAGTGAAAATCTTAGGTGTGTAATCCCTTTGTATACTTTACACAAATATATTATACATTGTTTTAAATTGACCTTTATGGGTTGTTGATCATTTTGTGTAGTAGCTCCCAAATTACTCTCCCCCAGTCTATTCAGGATGCTCCTCTCTGTCTTCATTTTAATCTCTGTTAATTTATTCATTTTCAGTATGTTGTCATTGTTCAGTTTATACTTGAATGTTTACCTGTATTGTCTTTTTGTTGTTAATTGTTTGTGTTCAAGTTCTTTGATTGTAAAGCCTTCTTGAGCATAGGAAAGGCACTATATAAACAGGTGATGATGATGACGATTGACTTGTTTCCCCCATTAGAAAATTGTGCTAAAATCGTGGAGGGTAAGTCTGGCTTAAGGCAAATTGCAGTCATCACTCAAAACTAAAACTGATTTTAAGACTTGCCTACTTCCAGAAGTCCTTTGCCCAGCACCTGTATTAACTGCAAGAAGTTGCCGTTATATACTTCATCTGAAGAACTCAAAGAGAGCATGAATTTTGCGATAGATAACACACAGTTTTGACAGGGAATAAATAGAGTGGACTTTTTTTTGGCAGGGGGCAGTTGTTAATGATGTTTTGACAGTTTTGGTTGACTTGTTCTTTTTCCTAATCATTGTATTTCATCATAGAAGCATGTTTTACATTTCACTGCCCATTTACACCATTCATTGGTGTTAATGTATGACCTTGCTGTTTTGTCTGTGCTGTTTTTCTGTATTATCCTGCTCTTGATATTGTGGCCTCAACCACTGCCGTTCTTTCTGGACCTCTAACTTACTCAGTCTTTCACTTGGTATAACAGTATACTCCACATATTTTAAGATGTGTTAATTGTCAGGAACATATTTTACCTTGTTAAAGTACAGGATGTTCTGATGGTGACTGAAAAATATAGGTATATACATTTTGTTTATATTGTTATAAACAAAAGACAGACAAATTGAACTTTGGATGTCCTTTTATGTCTTTTTTTCCCTCTGTAATTTATGTGAGAACACATATCAGGAATGTGTCTTTGAATCTTTCACTTGGATAAATATGATTTGTAAGGCACATGCAGTTTATTTTTGTAGTTTGTTTTTTCACTGGGTTTCTTGAAGATGCACAAGTTCCAAGAATAAATTTATGCCATGGTTACTGTCGTTTTCAAGTGGGTGCACGGTTTCTCAAATCAGGGTCACAGTAGTCTTATTTATCATAAAATCATTTTCTGGAACAACATTGTTTTCAGTTTGCATCTCAGGAATAGGTTGAACTTCATCATTTCCAAAGTCTTCAACTGAAAAAACTGTCGACTGTGGTGTTTCCAAGCTCCTGCAAAATGAAGAACGCCGCTCTGCCTTAATTGCAAGGGGTCCACCCTCTCTGTGTAGACAAACCGTGTTTATTCCACTGATTTCTGAATTCAGTAGCTGCTCTCTGAAATATTAAGTAAATATTATGTAAACAAAAGAGATGGAGAAGCCAGGACACCATGGTTTTATATGAAGGTGAACACGTTGCTGAAATGAAAATGTGACTACTCTGTTCAGCTCTGCCCACAATCTCTCTATCTGCTGATTGTGGACACTACAGCCACTTATTACACTTTGTCTGTTTAGTCTGCGTCTCTCCAACAATGAGCAACTCTCGTGATGTCCATCCCATGGTCACAGCACACTCTTGATAGTAGCCCAAAATTTGCTGCACCATTGGAAGAGTTCTAAGATGCAGAAAGCCCGGTTTTTTTGAGACACTGCAAGGAAATGATAGTTTGGCTGTAGCCATCAACACACCCATGAAAGATCATTCTCCACCTAATAAGCTTGGGGTTCCCATCAATGTGCCTGTCAAGAGAAGATTACAGAGCAAATTATGTACTAAAGTTACTAAAGTTTAAAGTCAAAATGTGTGCTAAATATTCTATTTCTACATTCTTATGAAATGTACTGTATATGTATCTTAATATTAAATCCTTTTAAAGAAAGTCCACTGTGATTCTAAAAAAATCTGCTGTGAAGTGTTGATGTTAAAATACAGAACTAAGACAAATCACAATGTATTTACAAAATTATTAATTAAAAACAATATCTATTGGAACAGTTTTCTTAGCAACAGAGCTGAAAATATACATGAAAATATACAATAACTACCAGCCTTAAATTTTAAATTTGATAAAATTAAATTTACTCATTTTCTTTACAAGCAAACCAAACATTTTCTAACAAGCAAACTGTCTATTTAGCACACAGTTGTCTACATACCTACGAAACCAACTTTTACACAGGAAAAAACAAAAAAAACAAAAAAAAACACCTGTAAAATTGTGAACATTAAAGATAGAATAAAAAGTAGACGGAACAGTGCATCTTGGTACAAATCAAGAGGTAAAAATACCAAATTGATTGGTCAATATAGAAATAGCAAAATCTAAATCAGCTCCCTTTAGATCAGGGATGTCCAGTCTCATCCACTAAGGGCTGGTAAGGGTACTGCTGTTCATTCCCACAGAGCAGGAGTTCACATGATCAGTTGTTTGAAGACCGGAGGGGGTGGGGGAGGGGGTTCTTGGTTAACTGGATGCCACTGGCCAAGAAACAAGCCTGTCCAACAGAAGAGCTAAGGAATATCCTCAACTTAACAGCTCAAGTTATTTAGCTTACCTAGAAATTCTAGTTTCACCCTCAGTGTGCTCCTGCTTGTTTGGAATGAAAACCGGGAGCTTGTCATAAATTGACAAATCTGTCCACACAGTTACACCAAGAGGGAAAAAAACAAAACAAGCCAAAATCCTCACAACAACAAAAAGTACAACTGTAGAGGTTCATGAGGGTCTTTAGATTTTTCTGATCAAGAGGAAAGTTCAGTTACCCAGAACAACTGTCTACGAACTGCTGCAGAGAACGTCTTGTTTTTCCTCAGTAAAACAGGGCTATGATACGCCTTGACACTGAAAAAGTCACCATGTCAAATGCAGTGATGTAAAACATAATTTAAAAAAGGAGAATCTCACTGAACTCACTAATGTTAAAGCTAGAAGAACATTTTCTTTTAGTAGAATGTTGTGGAAACTCTGGCAGATCAAAAGGTAATTGCTGACATATCTGTTCTCTCACGGTGCTGCATCCAAAACAGGTGCAAGTTTAGATGATACATTAATTTAGAACCACTACAGATGAACAAGTGTGATCAGGACACTGTTGTTATGTAAAGTGACACTGATCACCCACACCAGCCTGTCTGTTAAACAAATTACTTTATCTATAAGTATTACATCACTTACATCTAATAAGTATTCTCTCTCACGTTTTCAAAGAAGACTTAAGAAGCTCAGTTGGAGAAAAAAACACTTCAGTTTTTATTACAGGCAAAGTGCAGTCAGCCTGGGCTTTAGGCTCTGGACCCAAAAGCAAATACAGTGTACAGAGTTTTTATACTTTGAGATCATTAAACCATCATCCTATCATTAAACTGAAGATTTATCACTTTTTTGGACCCAATTAAATTAAATTTGACCCATCAAAAGGTCTGGCTGTGTGTGTGAGTGTGTGTTTGTGTGCTGTGTTTTATTTATTGTTGATTATGTATTTAGTTATTTTCTGATGTTTTTGTAAAGTGTCTTTGGGTTTGAAAGGTGCTATATAAACTGAACTTTACTATTATTATTTGTGTTCATCATATCTACTTATTAAAGAGGACAAGCTGCATCTTTGGTACCTAGAACCTCCGTTGGTGCTTATCAACCACTGGTTTATACATTTGGCTACTTGTGGCTTAAGGTTCAAAGGGTTGACTTAAGGGTTCAGGTATTTTCCAACACAGAGACTAAGTCTCAGGGGCTTTGCTGTTTTATATACCTTTATTAATGATGTTCTTTTTAATCATCATGTTTGATTATTATTTTTTTTATTTTGACCTATTTGAATGTACCGGACTCATTTCTTTTTATTTATTACTTTTTCTTACTGTAAATAAATAAATAAATAAATAAATGAATGAATGAATGACATTAAAAACCTACATTGGTGCAGTATCCTTTTATTGTTTTTTTTTAACTTTGTTGTAATATTTCACACTAAAGTATCAAGATGAGCTGGGAATAGACTGTCACTGATGGCCAGCTTTCTCAGAGTCCTCAGAGCACAGAGGATTGTGTCCACATTTGGGGCAAGGCTGGGCCAGTGTTCTGGAGACCAGGCTGCTCAAGTTAGCGAGCACTGATGGTGACATTGAAGGGATCAATGCAGCCAAGGTGCTCTGCAGCTGGGCAGCGTTCAGGTTGAGGTCTGTGGTGGTGGTCTGGGCCAAATCAGTCATTCTGGCCAGAAGAGACTGCAGGGTGGACTCAGTAGAGGAGGTTAGGGATCGAGCATCACTGATGGCGTCCTGGCTGAAGCCAAGATCTAGAGAAGTCTTGGTGGCACTAGGAGTCGCCTCCTCAATCAGGCCTGACTGAGGGGTCTGACTTTGGGAGGTGGAGGCCAAAGTCATGGGCTTAGAACCAGAGTTCCGTTTCGCCTTGACCTGCAAACGGCGCTTCACGTGGATGAGGAGCTCAGGGTGCTCTCTGCGGAAGTAGCCATTGTAGAAAACTTCCTTCTATAGTAAACATGGAGAGTGAATAGGTTACAGTCTGTTTAACTACATGCTAATATCTATTCAGCTGCAGTTGTTCTAATCCAGGGGTCCAGTTCTGATCCTGAAGGGCCAGAGTCCAGCACAGTTTGGTGATTTCCACCAACAAACTGGGAAGTTAAACTGTACAGGTCTCCTCCCCCCAGAATGGGAACTGTTGGTCTCTATTCTTAGCCATCTTACCTTAGAAGTAGATTCCATCTGATCCATACAGGTGCTCTCTAACCTGCCCTCCAAGGATCTGATCTTCTTGAAGCCATACAGGTTGAGTTGTCGCATGAAGCTCTTCATCACTGAAGTCTCGAAGATCTTTAACTCTCCCTGTCGACTAAGAATCTCAGCCATAAAAAGCTCTACATCAACAATGATGGAGGTTCCCCACCGGTGCCATCCGATGGACTTGTAGGTCTCGTTCTCCACTATGTGCCACAACTTCTGTGGGAAGGTGAGTGTGGAAAAGTTCACCTCCTTACCGTCAGTGCGGGTCCTTTTGATGGGGAATGTCTGGGTGAGGGTCTGGTCATCACTACCTTCACTCGCTTTCCTTTTCATTGTCTTGGTCACTTAACAGCATAAATCATCAACCTATCACTGAGAGTGATTAATCAAGAATGAGCTGCTGAACTGAAATGTAGGGTTTATGAACTGTCATCCACTTGTGATGTCACTGATGATGTCATAATGGAGCTGCGTGGACAAATACTACATATATATATGTGAGTGAGTGAGTGAGTGAGTGAGAGAGAGAGAGAGAGAGAGAGAGAGAGAGAGAGAGAGAGAGAGAGAGAGAACTAGAATGCTGATGACATCACAGTGAAGCCACTGGCTGCTGTAAAATGAATGCTTGTCTATGGACCCAAAGATATGGTCAAAAATTGCTTATATAACAAAAATACTCAGTTATACTGTGATTTTCTGCGGTAAAGCCCAGTTTATGTTCTTTCATAAGACATTTCATGTGTAAGAATCCATGTAAAAGTTTTATGTATGTATATATGTATCTGATCTATAATTTCATAGGAATGGATGTAGCTATTCAAATGTATGTACATCCAAATACATTTTATCATTCATGTAGATTACTGTGTGTTTCTGAAAAAGGCAAACTTTCCCAGCACTCAATGGGTGGAAGGCAGGATACACCCTGGACAGGTCACCAGTCCATCGCAGGGCAGACACACACACACACACACACACACACACACACACCCTAAGGGCAATTTAGCATGTCCAATTAGCCTGAATGCACGTGTTTGGACTGCGGGAGGAAACCCACGCAGACATGGGGAGAACATGTAAACTCCACACAGAAAGGACCCCCGTCTCCCGGCCAGAGAATCAAACCCAGGCCCTTCTTGCTGTGAGACAACAGCGCTACCCACCGCGCCACCAAATTAAAAATAAATGAATTAGGTAGCAGAAACACACCTTACTAGCAGCAATACAACAGGGCATTATTGAAGATCTGCTGTGAATGTAAAAGTACTGTGTTGAGGAGCTGGATATGGTAATAGCAACAGCATCTGTATCAGCTGATATTCTTTCTCCTCATGCTTTGTTACAGCTTTGTAAAACTGTTTTTTGTATGGCAACATCAAATAATCTAAAGATTAAACCTAATTTAAAAACCAACAGTGCCTGAAAAGCACAAAATAAAGTTAGCCACCTTCAGATTTAAACTATTGAACAGTGACTTGTGTTTAATTGATTTGATACATATTTAGAGCTGTACTTACAAAAAGATCAAATTGTCCACTTGTGGTGCCAAAATGAATTACAGAAACAATAAAAGTCTGTTCTTAGCCATCTTACCTTAACTGAGGTAAAATCTGTTTTATTTATATTAAATTAAATTATTTATATTAAATTAATGATGAAAAGCTAAACACCAGTTTGCAGCCATAAGGAAACTGAATGACAGTAATATAATTAATATAACAACTAACCAGGGCTTCAGTGGATAGCAGATACCTGACTGTGATCAGTGACCATCTCTTCATTTGGGCGGTACCTCTTACATCCCCATGGCAATACATGCTGGACAGCTTGCAGATGACGTTCACAAACTTGTGAACACACTATTAGCTTGGAGCCGATAATCACTTGGTAATACGAGTCTTTACACCAGGTTACATTAACTACCACATCACTCACTTATATTAAATAAAAATCTAATATTAGAAAAATCTTGATTATAACATTTATTTTCCAAAACATAACAAGCAACATTAGCTATAATATGAATTTGATTACTGACAGATATTCCTGTCAACACTTAAAATTAGCCTGCTAGCTAAATTGGGGAGAAAATTGGGAGCTTAGCCTGACTTCTGAACTTCTCACACATTCATACTCTTTCCTGCTCAAGTTTTTCTGTTATAGAAGTCTCGTGATGATCCTTGAGACCAGCCTCTTCCAGCTGCTTCTTCTTTTCAACATTAAGTCAGACCAGACCTAATTTATACAGTAACTGGTCGGGCAAAATCAACTACAGCCCAACACGTAATTATTTTAAAATTCAATTATAATATTATTTTTTTTTTGCACTTGAGTCAGTTTACATGTTAGAAAAAACTACACATTAGTAAATACTGTTTTTGTCTGATAATTGGCGTTACGTCATTCCTCTGTTTAGATTTATTACACCTTATTTATATTTGATTATTTATATTTTTTCTGAGGATTTATACAAACCTAAACACTGTGTGCAGCACAGGTCAAGACCCCCATCCAGTCCATTACAGCTCCAGTCCAGCAGTGCAGATCAGAAGGCTTCTATACTGCGTATATTGTGCTATCAAAGTTTTTCTACTTAAAGCAGAAACAGATATGACTCTAAACTACATGGTCCATCCCTGCTGAAAAAATACTATTAGCAAAAACTCTGGTGTCCAACAAGTAATGAGACTTTAAAGGGAATTGGCTTAATTCCATTAGAGATGACTAGTTTCCTGAAAACACATTAAGATCCTTTAGAAAACAATTAGCTCCATCTTGAGTCAGACACAGGTTACCTATTTAAAATGTTACCTATTAAACTATTACAGTTCTTTACATTTTGAGACCGACCTCTCAGAAAAACACAGAATACCATAACATGAGTATTATAAAACCAGCAGGAACAAACAGAAACTGATGGTTTTTATGATTTTTTAGGTGAGATATTACAAACTAGCATTTTTTATTAAGAGGTCTCAAACACATAAAAGCAGGCATATTATTATTTAATAAAAGCACATGGAAACAAGCAGAACGGAACAACATAAAATCTCTCAAGCCTCATAAAACAGAGGATTTTCTAGAGCACAGGCTACCCCCCCTCTGTAATTACTGCCACTTTGATTGGCAAAGCCTCAGCCACCACATCTATGTACCCACTTCACACTGCGATGGGAATGCTTAGCTCACGAGGAGCGCGTCCTTAGTGTCAGGCTTAGTGATGCCCACTATCTCCACTTCCAACGTGATTCTCGAGATCTCCAACTTCTGTGAAAAGCACAAGACATCCTAATGAGGGAAGCTCTAACCACAAGAGCCCTCTGTTCTGATCACAGCACAAGCAGAAAAATAAAGGGTAAAACTGCGGCGAACTGGGGTGAAGTAAATACATCAGTCATATCGTAACATTGAAGTGGTTGACGTGGCGATGTCCTGGTATAGGGTGTTGTCATTGGCTTGGCATCATTTTAGGCATGGTTGAAATTTGAACTCCTGGCACACCAAAAAAAAGTGTCCCACTTTTGCTTAGTTCACTCTAATATTAAATGAAATATGTAATAAAAAGGTTATTTAGATTGTTAGGATGCATTTAATTTATTTTTATAATACGTGATTTGAAGTCTGCTTTGAACTAGACATTATGGACTGCATTGTTGGAACGGCTTGTGTGGAATCTGAGGACTCGTGGGCAGTGTACTTGTTTTTCTGACATTATCTGCATAATGTATGATGGCCAGTGGTGGACAGTAACTAAGTAAATGTAATTCGTTACTGTACTTAAGTAGTTGTTTTTTTGTATATCTGTACTTTACTGAAGTTTTTCCATTCTGGGTGACTTTTTACTTTCACTCCACTACATTTCAAAAGTCAAATATCTTACTTTTTACTCCACTACATTATGAGAAATCTGTCGTTCCTTTTGGTTTGTGTGTGTATAAAAACGTAACATGTCAAAATGAAAGAAGTGCAAAGCAAGAACACCAATCAGGGCACAGCTCACACTTTGTTTTGAGCTTGTTTTGACCTGTTGTTCATACCGACCCAGTACAAGCACATGGTTCAACGTCAGTGCAGCAGCGTAAAATTTTGGGAGAGTCTATTCAACATAAATGATACACTAACAACTTTGTGTAAATAGACCACAATATAGAAATATGTACACATATGCAGTTGTGACTGATGTGTCTTTTTCTGAATTTATACAAACACTTTTCATTTTATAGTAAATTTGTTTTGGCTAGTTTATGTTTATGAACAGAGACCTACAGATTCAATATAGTAAAGGAAAACTCATTTGTGAATCTGAGTTTAAAGCAAGTTTTTATTAAACTTAAACTTTTAACTAAACTGAAACTTTGCTTGTTTGTAAAAAGTTATTTCAGAGCTATTTGGGTCTACCTAATGGAAACTTTGCCTTCAGTGTTTTGTGCTTATGATAATTTTAATAGACATCAGCGTCACTAATTAATGACATTCTATTAAAAGACTGGTTTACCAAGAGTGACACTGGAGTATTATAGAGTATGAAGCGAGAATCTTGTTACAAAAATGATAATGGGACATCAGAGCCATAATTAATCTTTTATTACTTTCACTTTCGATACTTGAGTACATTTGAAGGCAAATACTTTTGTACTTTTACTCAAGTGGAGGTCTAAAGGGAGGACTTCTACTTTTACTGGAGTAATATTTTACCTTGAGTATCTCTACTTTAACTCAAGTACATGATTTGTGTACTTTGCCCACCACTGATAATGGCAATAACTACTATTTGGTCCGTGAAAAGTTTGTATTGTTTATATTGTTGGTTTGTCTGTAATTATTAATCGGTTAACATTAGTTTGCAACACAGCCTGTCCGAAAAATATTTTTGGCACCACCACTGATCGAGAACTCTAGATTTGACTAGGAGGCTTCAGGCAGCTTTGCGATTGGTTTGTCCACTGACCAATCAAATGGCACTCTGCAGATTTTGCTGTAGCAACAGTAACCATGGCAACCCCTGAGGAGTGAAAGTCCCCACAGCTTTTGAGGAGAATAAACTTGGTGGGTAGCACAGCAACTAATCTGACTAAGCATGTGGAGATTTGAACAGCCACCTTTTAGTCATGGAATGCAAAAATCTGTGTAAAGATGTTCGTCTAAACAGCTGTTCTTAATTTACTTTAACATTTTTATTGTTTTGTGACAAAACATGTATGCTTGGCTAATCGTGGGCAGAATCCATAAAGCCCTCCAGTGGTAATGTTAGCTAGTTAGCTAAGTAAAGCAGGTTGGGCCAAAAGAGGGCGTGTTCAGATTAGAAATTGGGTAAATAAAATTGCTAAATAAATTTGTTATACATACATGTTTAGTCACAAAATCACTACAAATCTTGAATTACATTAAGAATGACTGCAAAGAAACACACTGTCACAACTAAACTGAACACCCATTAATAAAACTTCTCTAAAACAATTATTTTTATTATATAGTTATTTATGTATGTATACACAACAATTTTTAGATTTAATTTTTTCATAATCTACTTACGTGAGGCTTGGTTACTCACTCCGATGACCTGAGGACTGACGAACTGAGAATCTAGGTTACAACTCAGTGATATATATAAGGCCCGCAAACACAGAAGCTGCGCACGCATAACTCAGTGATTTGTGTGATAATAATAATAATAATAATAATAATAATAATAATATTATTACAGACAGTAGAGCTGAACACTCTGGTTCTGGAAGTAAAATCCCATTCATAATCACCATAGGGACTTTAAATTTTACCTGTAATATTTTAACGGCTAGCATAGATTTACCAGGAACTATGAGATTGTGAGACTATGGTCCACGGCTCCAATTAAAGCCATGAGCCAGTCTGATTTCAACTTCTTATAACAAAGTCTGAAAATCGTGTTTTATTGCTTCATTCCTCATAATGAAATACATTACCCATAAGTCTTACAGCGAGCTCCACCAATCAGAGGCATCCCTGTTGCCATGGAGATTGAAACAGTTGGTTCCAGAGAGGCACGAAGCACAGCGGCATCGCCTCAGCAGCAGTAGTGTAGTTTCACCGTCAGATACGATGCGGTAATTTGGCTCATTACATCAACCTAGAAAATTACTTCACGTGGTAACAAGTAAATGAACTAACTTTATTCCGCATAAATAAATACTTTAACCTGACGTTTCTTTCGATCAATGTCCTTTTCTGATTTGAATAAAACTAGTTCAATTGCTTGTTACTACATAAAATATTTTTAGGTTGAGTTGACGAGCCATTTTTACAGTATTTAAGTATTTCAGTGTTTAACTTTTATTGAACCGTTTAAAATGGATTCAAGTGTGTATTCTGTTTGGTGACAACTGATGAAAGCATCAAATTATCCATTTCAGAACATCGATTTAGATATGATTACTATTATTTTGATTATGTTTAAATTTTTTTTTTTTCAACACAGCGTATGTGTCATGTTATACTGTTCTTTTCTCTATAATTCCCCTTTTCTTTGTTTTTATTTTTTTATTATTACATTTGCTTTGTTGCATAAGAGCCTTTAGACCTTTGGACACCAGATGGCCTAAGACAATTTAGATGGAAGTACTTTTGTAAAGGTTCACACAGATACTCACTTGTGCTGCCAGCTATTAAGACATTAATGGCTGTGTGTTGAGCTACTTTCAGAGAACAGTAAATCTATACTGCTATACAAGCTGTACACTGACGACTTTAAGTTATATCCGAGTTTCATTTCTATAGTGTTGTCCCATGAAAAGATATAATAAAATATTTGCAGAAATGTGAGGGGTGTTCTCACTTTTGCGAGATACTGTATGTGCCTGCTCTAATGCACTGTGAAACAGGGGAGTCCAATCTTATCCCAAACGTCCGGTGTAGATGCAGGTTTCCGTTACAACAGAGCAAGAGGAGACCTAATTCTGATCACAGCCTATAAACTGTCGATCATGTGCTCGTACTTTGTTTCAATGAAAACCTGTAACCACACCGGCTACATGATTACGGATAAGATTGATCAGCCCTGTTAAAAGGAAATGTTCTGTATCTTTAAAAGTATGTAAGTGTGCTGCATGTAAAAAGTTCAAACCCCACCAGATCTGTTTGTTCATTTTTATATGGGCTCTTTATTTAAGTTCAGTCAATCAACCTTTTAAATTCAATGCCTTTGTTTTTACGCCCATGTTTTTGTAGGAAGCCTCTGTTGAAATTTACAGGCAAGCTGAAATGTTTAAATGTTGAATTGCAGTTATTTAGTTGTGCTGCTTGGTGATTAGACGAGTTAGTTTTTAATGAAGATGTTAAATGATACTCTTTATTTGAGACTGTTTCTGTTGATGTTGAAAACAGCCATGATATTCTCCAGTTCATTATTTCTCCTACATTTATGAAGGTGGTGTGTTTATTTTCATGAAAATGTTTTCCACAGTTTATTTCTGTTATTTGCATGTTTGCTTGTTTTTCCTGTTAGTATTAAATGGTTTTATAAAGATTGTCTGATTGACATTGATTTTTTTTTAAGCGTAGTGGTTTTATGACAACATTTACTATGTAAATAAAAGTCTGAAAGCAGCTGTTCGTGGTGCTGAATCTCCTCCGTTTGTGGTGTTGAAGTGTCCTACTAGCACAGTAAGCTAATCTCCGTTAGAGGCCTTTCAACAATGTTTCTCCTCATCAGGTAAAATCAGACATTATGCATTTGGCCATATGATTTCGCTTGCATATGCGTTTAACAATATTTGTGCTGTATCCTAAAATGCATTTATTCTCATTTGGAGGTGCCCAGTCTTTCGCGCAAACAGGCATTGTGGTTCATTTCAAACAAAGTGGAGCTCGCCTGATTCAGCTAGTTTTTGTATCAACTGGTCGTGTAACTCCTGAGTTCATACAAAAACCAACTAAATCAGTCGAGTCCCGCTGTGTTTAAAATGAACCGTGGTGCCTATTTGCGGGTAAATAGGCAGCGTGGTTCATTTCAAACAAAGCGGAGCTCGTCTGATTCTGTTGTTTTTTTGTATCAGTGACGATTAAGCTGTTGAGTTGTTAGTATGAAAAGCTGTGGTCACACCGCCTGTTTGCGGAGAAGAGTGCATACCTCTGTTCTAACCATATATCACAGGCACCCCGAAGACTTTGAAATTGTAAACATTTTCATTATGGATTTATGTGTAGTAAAATGTGTCTGATAGTAATCGATGCTAATCAATCTTAGTATTATAAACTTCAGAAATTTAGAGTACCAATTTAGCCAGAATGCCTCCTAGCTGTGAAAGTATAATTAGACACTCAACATACCCCGCACCACACACAATAAAACACACAACACACACTCAACACATACCAAACCACACGCAGCACACTGGGACGTACAGGTGACAACGGCTAAAGCACCTAAAAGGAAGGGGGAAATGAAAAAGCGGGAAATGTCAAACAAAAGAGACACTGAAACAAGCGTGCTCAAACAAAGGCTGAACTAGAAAGGTGAAATAAAAGAAAGAGAAAACAAAATACACCTCTTCTGTAAAAACGAAGGGAAGGTAGACTTTGTCTGAGGTGTTTGCTCTTGGTGGAGCAAACACCTTTTCTATTTCTTTCTTTTTTTTTGGGCTTTAAGTAGCTTTGGGGCAGTTTTATTCTTTGTAGCCCTCTTTTCTTCTTTCTTTAGTTTGGGGCACTTTCTTTTCTCAGCCCTCTTCTTTCCTTCCCTTTTCTTTAACAACACTAAGTTCCGTACCGGTCACCCCTCTACAAAGGTGTGACAAACGCCACTGTTTGCCACAGCCTTAAGTAGAGGAGCCCACAGGTGTGTCAAGTTGGACCTAATCAGCCTGAGGGCTTCTGGGAATTGGAGTTCCCTGAGGTTATGGCCCCTTGCTGCCGTCACCCTCTGCTGGCAGCGCAGGCTGGACCCTTACAGACTAGCGTTAGCTAAGCTATCTGATGTTGCCAGTGTGCTATCTTGTGTGATGTATGGGATTGTGCTTGTAACTAACTTGGAGGAAAAGTCTCATATTTGGCTGTTTAGCTGCTGTTTATGTGGATTTTGCAATGTGTAGTCTTGTCATTTCAGTTAGAAGTTAAACTGCAGTCACACTAACGTTAGCTAGCTAAGTTAACTAACTAACTACACAACTGGTGATCTTGCAAACCATGAATAGTAAAAACTCAACAGTAAACAGCACTGTACATTAATCGGTATGTATATGTACACATTAGCTGCTAGGTTATTCTGGCGGCTGTGGCGATTCGTTTGTACGTGAGCTAGCAAAACAGCAAATCTCACAGTTACGTTAGCAAAAGGGCTAAATCAACCATTAAACAGTAAAAGCGCAGAAGTAACAAGGTTTTACCATCTACTGCAGTTTGTCGGCTGAATGTGTGCAGTGCTGCTTCATGTGTACCCGTGTGTTCACTTATTTCTAGTGGGTTAGAGAGGTTTATAGTGTTGTGCTTGGGCGTCGCTAAAGTCGGGGCTCCCTCCATTTTGGGACGTTACGGCCGCGAGCGGAGTCGGGGTTCACAGCGGCTCTGCTAATGTAGGTACAGACCTCACTGTGCTCTTTAAATCCGCTACTACTGCCCACGGTAATGAGGAGAACCAGGCAGACAGCTAGGCGGTGGGGCTTTAGGTTCTTTAAGGGCAGAATAAGTAAGACGGTCATGGTAATCGCTGTTCAATGTTGCCCCTCCATCTAAGTGCTCGAGCGAGAGAGCCACGGTGGTAGAGCGAGCTAGAGAGTGAATGAAGAGAGGGAGCGGGGTTAGCGAGAACAGAGCAGTGAATTAGAGAAGTTATAATTATAATATTTCCACACTGTTTCATGACGGGTATGTTCTTAAAGAGAAAATAAAAGTTATTTTGACGGCTCTCACACTGGAACTGAGCCGTAAGTGCCGATTCCCGTCAGTGTTTTTTTTTTTTCACGGACACCTTCTGAGATCAGGCAGCAGTGCTGTTGGCTAAGGAGGCAGATTCGCGTGTCAATCATAGTGGCAGTGAACTCGTGAACGAGTCATTCTGTTGAACCGATTCTTCAGCCGTGTTTGAAGTCTCAGACCACTCATGACTACTTCTTAATGATCAGATTTTATATTTGCAAAACTTGTAATAGTATTGTACAAATATTGATAATACTGCATCGTTAGCCTGTGAAAGGTTTCGTATTTTATAGTGAAGGAATTAGAACTTATGATCATCTTGAAATGTCCACAAATACCTACAGTCAGGTCATTAACCCCCCCCCCACACACACACACACACACGCACGCACGCACACACACACATTAGCTTGCATGATTAATTTCTGTATGTCACAGATTCTGTCCCCTTTCAGACATGCACACAGATGTTCATAGGTATTCATATGTTCCCTGTCTTTCTCTTTCAACCCATATTCTCTCTCTCTCTCTTATCAGTTGTTAGACACATTGTCACACATCATATAAATACACATTTTCCCTCATATATTGTGTATGTTTTTACAGGTTTCTGGTTTCCTGCTACATTGGTAAAGGGTAAGTGATATTGGTAAGGAGGCTTGGTAAGTAGTGTCCTTTTTTCAGCATTACTGACTAAATTACTAAGGGAGAACTGCAAAGTCAAAGTTTAACCATCAAAACTTGTGCAAGAATTCCAGAAAGTCTAAGAAATCCCAAGGCAACAAGGTGCAGTGGAAGTTGCTCAACATGGCTGCAGAAAAAGAAGTTCCCACCGGGCATTCTGAGGAGAGCATGGAAAGGACTGAAAATCCAGCACATCATTCACCAGGAAATCCAAAGTGAGATTGTAGTGAGAGCATCATTCAGCCAGGATGATGAAAGATTTCCTGTCCACAGCAAAAATAAACAGTGCGTTGCTAATTCCCTTATGTTTTTGGCCCACCTGAATGAAGTGGATGAAATAGATGGGAAAGGCTTATATTGTGTTTTGATGGAAGGTGATGAATTGTATCGTCAAATAAGGCGCGCAGTAAAGACAGTACCTGACAGAACAACAGGGGCCAGAACACTGTGGTCAGGTCAAACCCAGTCAGCGGATTATTAGTCACGGAACCACCGCCAGGAATGGATGCGTATTTAAATCTTTTAAGATGGCTACAATGTTTAGGAACTGACTATTCTCAGGCCTTGATGCTTGTTTGCACCACATGCATAAGTGTCTTCAAAGACAGACATATGGATTTTTTGATCCACTTGCTCAAAGCCACGAGCCTGGAAAAGCTGTAATGGTGACTTTCAGCCAAGTTAATGATCTAACAAACAGACTGATCAGGAAATTTCACAGGCCATCAGACGATGCTCTAGATCAACAGTATGATCTTTTGCCAATCCTGCGTTTTGAAATAATTATCCCCAAGGACAATTTAACTGTAAGGCAGGCAGAAAGAAATAAAGAAGATAAAGATGTGCGAGAAAAAGATGGTCTTGTGACACAGTGCACATCATTTACCACAGATGCCATTAAAAAAAGAGCTAAAATTCTGAGACAAAAAACTGGTAGAAAATTTAAAAGATTACAGACAATGGAGGGAAAATGAGAACAATTTAAAGAAAATGAAGATAAACAGAGACAAGAGAGACAGAAGAGGGAAATTGAAAGAGATACAGACTTGAGTCATGTAAGAAATTGGCTGACATGAGAGTAAGATATAAAGAGGACTGTGACTTTCAGTCAAAACGGAAGTCACACATGCAAGCTCGGTATAGAGAAGATACTGGCTACCAAACACAGTATGGCAAAAGATTTTATATGGATGATACTTCTTGCCAGAAGAAAAAAGAATATAACAGAAAACACTACAAGGATGACACCTCTTTTCAGAGAAAGCAGAAAGAGTATGGGAGAATGCACTACAGGGATGACATTGCTGCCCAGTGAAGGAAAATAGAGTATGGGATAATGCCCTACAGGGATGACCCGGCTGTACAGAGAAGAAAACAAGAATATGTGAGTACACGCTACAATCTTGATCCCACTTCCTGTTCTAAACAGAAAGGTTATGCAATGTCTTACTTCAAAAAGTGATATGCCATGGATGAAAGATTCTGCATTGCCCATCGTATAGCCATAACACAGGGTTTTCTTTCACAGACCATCAGTGATTTAAAAGCACAGCACATCGTTAGAGTGTGCCAAATGCATTAAAACGAAATACAGGAGTACTCTCAGTTTCTGTGGAAGAGAAGAAAGAAGTGCCAATTCACTAATTCAAGAATCTGATCTCCTAATGAAAGAAGCACAGGCTCTCTTTAAATTGCACATTCAGCAAGGTCCCACCTATATGTGTACTGTGTGTCATAGATGTCTTTTCCCTGATCAGGTGAGGATATGCGACGTCTCAAATTACACCATAGATGCTGATCTTGCCTCCATTTGCATTACTGGCACATATGTTCACGTTTGTGGGGAAAGCTGCTCAGACCATGGATTATGCACAATGCCTGAAAGGCAAAAAGAGTGGATTTGTCACTCCTGTCATGAAAATCTAAAGTATGGACACATGCCATCTATTGCAATGGCAAGCAGTTTGTATCTTAGTTCAATACCTGAAGAACTAAAAGGATTGAATGTGCTTGAGAGGCATGTTATTGCAAAGTTCATACCTTTTGCTAAGATTGTTTCTCTCCAAAGAGGACAACAACGAGCAATACATGGATCTGTAGTATGTGTTCCCTCTGAGGCAGAATCTGCTGTTCAGTCTTTGCCCAGACCCCCATCTGAGTCAAAACTGTTACAGGTGAAGTTGAAGCAACGTTTGCACTATAAAGGGCATTACCACTTTCAGAGCTTGGACATGAAAAAGGTAAAGGCTGCATTACTGAAACTGAAAGAGATTCATCCAGAGTACAGAGATATATCTCTCAGCTCAGAAACAGAATGTGAATCTTTGAAAACCATGGCATGTGATGAAATGCCAGACAGTGAAAGTGAAAATAACATGGTCCACAGCATCATTGAGCCAATACAGGAGTCTCCATTGGGAAGCAATATTGATGCACTAACACATGAACAAGGTAAATTTAGTGATTGAGTTTGATGACTGGGAGATTGACAGCACAGAAGCAACAGTTCAAAATGGTGAAGGTCCTGCTGATGGTAACCCGGATTTGGAAAACTTGCATGAGGAACAGCAGGACAATGAAGAGCAGAACTATGGGATCACTTTTGATTCATGCTTACAACCAGCTGATGTTGGCCAAGAAATATTGTCATCTGGAGAAAACATTTATTCCATTGCCCCTGCTGAAGGAAATCAACCAGCAAGCTTTTTCAGGACCCCTAAACTAGAAGCCATGCCATTTCCTGTACAATTTAACACAGGGAAAAACACACTTGATGAGCTGGACTGACCCAAGAAGATTTCTCCAAGCAAATACTTCAATGCAAGACTGTTAAGTGCTTATAATCGGTTTGCCATGGACACAACCTACATCTTTTTTGCTCAGTTTGTTACAGAGATGCACTTAGCAATGTCCAGTATGTCTATTCAGTTGCGCAAAGGCAAAGTATTCACAAAGGATGGCCGCAAGATCAATACTTCATTGCTAAAAGATCGGTGTGAGGTTGAGAAGCTTGTTAGTCATGGAGAAGCCACAAGATTCATGCAGCCTCTTTGAGGGACCCCTGCATACTGGGAGAGAACAATGAAAGACCTCTTTGCCATGCTGAGGCAATTGGGAATTCCTACATTTTTCTGCACATTCAGTGCAGCAGAGATGAGATGGCCAGAGATGATAACAACCATCAAGAAGCAGCAAGGTGAGACTGTTGACTTTGATGAGTTGGACTGGATCACTAAATGTGAAATCATTCAGAGCAATCCTGTGACAGTGATGCGACTTTTTGAAAAAAGGGTAGAGGCAT
The DNA here is from genome assembly GCF_904425465.1 of Colossoma macropomum. NCBI lineage: Eukaryota > Metazoa > Chordata > Actinopteri > Characiformes > Serrasalmidae > Colossoma > Colossoma macropomum. The sequence goes on along the minus strand of NW_023495697.1, from coordinate 72,560 downwards.
TGATGAGAGATTTAATCTTGTTAACTTGCTCAGCCAATTGGTGAAGTAGTGGACATGTTTTATAGAGTTGAGTTTCAAGCCTAAGGATCTGGCCACATCCACTGCCTTTTTTGGATCAAAGATGCCCCAGAATATGGAAAAGATGATGATTGTACAGTCACAGCATTCGTCGACAAGTACATATCTTGCCAGCTGTCCGATGAACAGGCAGATCTGAACTGCACAACATTGTAAAAGAAGTTCAGTCTCACAGCAGAAATCATACAAAATCATGTAAGAAAGGAAAGCGACATTGCTGTTTTGGGTTTCCAAAGCCCCCAGTGAAGTCCACTTTCATTACACAACCCAGAGAAAGGAAAACTGATGGATCTGATCCCAGAGTACAATCCAGAGCTAAGCTGAAGACTATTTGGGGTTGTTTGAATGATCCAGAAGCTTCATTTGAAAGTACAGATGCCCTCCTTTCAAAATGCAATATGACGTATGAGGAATATTTCAGTCATCTTAACTCACTATCAGAAGCAAACATTATAATGCAAAAATGTGAAATAAAGGATTGCATCATGAGATTTGTCATGGCGATGTCTTGTGTTTCACAGAAACACACGTTTGAATCTGCTGTTCCTGAGGATCTCCAACTGGAAGGCTATAACATGTATAAACACAACAGAAGTGTCTCTTACAGCAATTTTCCAGACGTGGCTAATCAGAAAGGTAGTGGAGTTGCAGTGTATGTAAAAAGCCGTCTAAAAGCCCAAAGGCTGCAGTATCTACAAGGTGTTACAAATATGGAATTTCCTGCACTAAAAATTACAGCTCCCATCCAAGTCATCATTGTTGCTGTTTATAGACCTCCGAGCTACAGAATTATGGATTTCTTGAAAAATATGGAGAAGCTGTTGGAAGCTTGTGAAATCATGGATCTTGACCACATCATAATCTGTGGAGATTTCAAAGAAAATCAGATGTCAAGAACTGCAAAGCCCATACATGGTTTACTTGCTTGTAGAGGTTACACACGGCTGATACATGGAGCAACAACAGAGAAGAACACGCTCCTTGATCTCATGTTTACTTCTCACCAACAAAAATGTATTACATCTGGTGTAATGCACTCCTACTTTAGTTACCACAGTCCTGTTTATGGTGTGTTCCATGATTAATGCACCATTAAATGAGAAGACCATGCTCCCCTCATGAAATGTGAATACTCTCTTGTTTGGGATTTGCCTGAAGACAAAGACATTGAGTCTCGCATGTGGAGTCTGCATTGTGTAAAATCCATATGGAACTGGTGGCACTGAGTACGCATTAACAGTACCAGTGGGGCTCTTTACAGCCTTAGTCACCAGGTAGGCCAGAGCGGATATGTTGTATTGGTAAAATCCAAATGGAACTGGCGGCACTGAGTATGCATTAACGGTACCAGTGGGGCTCGATACGAACTTAGTCACCAGGTAGGCAAGAGCGGATATGTTGTATTGGTAAAATTTATATGGAACTGGTGGAACCGAGTACTGGGGCGGCACCAAACTTCATATAAAAAAAAAAATGAATCACTCCACAAACATATAATCCTAAATTTATTGTAATGATTAACTTGCATGCAAAGCCAAAAGTCTGCTCCAAGCTGTAAGCAAACAGCCATCAATAAAACAGTTCAGCTTTTGTAGTTTAACATATTTGGTTGTAACACTGTAAATCATTCCATGCATGAACCTAACTAATTTTTTAAAAATACATTTGATTTCTCACCAAAAACAGTTCAAAAGAACATAATTTGTTGTTTTTATTCTAGTAGTTGTATTTGACAATAGCATCCACCATCAGCAACATCAATGCAATCAGCCAGCAACACCAGAGAAACCAACACAGAAACTAGCAACAACCTAGCAGGCAGTGGGAACCATTTAAGCTGCGCAACCATTCTGCGTTTCCTTCAGGAAATGCACTTTTCTAGTTATATTTATTATTAAAAGTAATTATTGTTAATATTATTAATATTATTCTATTTATTGTATGTCAGTATTTATACTAGACTTTGATAATATTATATATAATATTATTACAATATTACAATCGAGTATACACACACACACACACACACACACACAATATATAATTATAATTTTCCACACTTCTAGTCAGGTTAGCTACAGGGCTAACATCAGGTTAGCTACAGGGCTAACAAGTAAGCTAAGGACACCACAGTTTTTTCAGCCAAGGTTACCTTAGATACTGTTGCTATGTCATAAATCCTGCGAAGTGGTTGGTTAGTGGAAAAACCAACCACAGAGCTTCTACACACAGGAAAGCTTTTGACTGGTCAGTTTATTCCACTGGGGTGGAGCCACTATGTTGAGTTGCTGTCACTCAAGATAAAAAAAGATGGTTCCTGTCTGTTTACATCTTGCATCAACCTCTTCGCCCCACCCCTGTGTTCCAAGACAACAGCAGCACCCTGTGCTGAAAGAATGGGCAGCAGCCTGAACAAGCAGAAAACATTGTTTTTTATTCAAATCAGCTCACCTTAAATGCATGTTTATGCTCAGAATACTCATAAGACCCTCGGATTTACAAAAATGTCTGCAAATTTTACTGTAATGATAAAGGAGGAAAAAATTATTGCCAAAGTTTGGTGAAATGTGCAAAATTTCCTGCTGGTGTGAACAGGGACTCAAGCCTCTTTTGTCTGCTTAAGGACCTCTCCCACTAGCCAAAATCATGTGACTGCATTCCCATACTTTGTCATTGTGGCTCTTGCCATAATCTTTACGGACAACAGAGAGGACACACTTCACGTATCCTCCCTGCTGTCACTAAAGATTATGATGACAGCCATCATGCCAAAGTATTTCCAGGAACGCAGTCACATGGTTTTGGCAAGTTGGAGGTGGAACTCACTCACTTGCCCCTTCAACAGACAACATTTCACAAAACTTTAGCAATTATAAGACCCCCTTCAAGATTATAGCGAAGTTATGACCATTTGTGTAAATGTGATTGTCTTGTGAACTTTCTAAGCTTAAAGTCGCATTTTGGATGTGCTGGTTTTAATAATAATAATAATAATAATAAAAAAGAAACAGTTCTTTTTCAGGTTTGTTCAGCTGCTGCCCCGGGAGACGGGGACAGGGCAAAGACTTTTCTCCTCATTCACTTGAACAGAGCGCAGTTCATTTTGTTTAAGCTCAGTAATAACACTCTTTATTAAGTCTTATTTTTATTTGAACAAAATCATATTACTACACTGAAAAATCTTAAATCCACAACAAAAACAATGAGCAAAAAAGAGAATATGCTCTGTATGTATTTTAACATCTGTGACTGTGACTCAAATGTGGCCTCTCAGCATGTTTACTGTTGGAAAAGTTGCAACATTATCTATGATAAAGTGGTTCCACTCTTGCATACCATGCACTTTGATATATCTCCTCAATCACTATTCTCCTAGCCTAACTTCTTTATTTATAGATGTGTTTGATTGATGGACAGTTTTTTTAAGTTTATGAGTTTTGTTCTCTTTTTTCCATAGAATGTTTTCAAAAGTCTCAACACCCTATGGACGTCCTCAACCCATAAAGGTCAAGTGTGTGGCCAAGTACAGTGCCACACGAGCACTTAGTTATGAAATGGTGGATGGCACAATTGCAGTTCAAGCTCTAGGCCTATAGCAAACTGTGCTGTGTGTGCAGTAGCCCACTTCAAGGGGGAGGATTGTGATAGCTTGAGGCTGGCCAGTCATACTACCTCAAAAATTACACTCTGACTGAAAAGTACGGCCAGGCCAAATTGTTTTTCATGCCTTCCACCACTGTCTTTAAAGCTGGGAGGTCAGAGTCTCAAGTGACCAGGAGACTAACTGCAATCATGCCGTCCATCCACCCTCTAAAGAATATAAACATGACAGGAAGGATCGATGAGTTCAGCACTCTACAGGGCAAAATCGTCCAAGTAAGTATTGATATATGAATTATTTATAATACAAAAAAGAAGCACTGCTGTGCATTCAACTGGCAGCATATTCCTGACTTTTTCAAATTCAAATAAAAAATTACTAATTAAATTGTGTATTTATAATCATCAGCCTGGTAAGTGAGTGTTCAAATGTCATGCAGTGTTTACTAATGCTAGCTCTATGTGGCATTAAGCATCTAGCATTTACTCCAAAACTTCTAAGTTTTAGACTTGTCAGTTTTGTGTAGTTAGTATTTTAAAATTTGCATTTGAATTCAAAAAGAAGTCTGGAATATGATGCTATATGCACACACTGACTGTCCTAAGCACTACATGAATAGGTGGCCAAACTTATAGTCATAAAATAACCAGCCACAGTTTATTTGAATGGTCCCCTATAGATGCCCTAAAGATACTTAAATTATTAACACACTTTCTGGTGATGTTCATTTGATTATCAACACCATTATGGTCAGGAGAGGGATTAGCTGTAGCTTTTGCCTTGAACATTAAGGTTAGGTTTAGTGTTAGGAATAGATTTAATAAAATCACACACTGAACTTGTTTTTAGTTGAATGTTACTTAAAGACAGACTAAGGATTTACAAATCATCTGCAGCGGACCATCCAAATAAAGTGTTACCAAATAGCCTAAGTCATATAGACTGACTCACTCATATTCTGGGCATAAATAACACCTTAACTGGCTGTTTAACCTCTGATGGTCCAGGGTATGTTTTATTTTTCTACCTGAATTTATGTACTCAAATCCTAAGGCATATTAATCAGTAACTGCATGATATAAAAGTAAAGTGTAGGTGGTTTTTGTGAAGGAATCCCTTAAAATTAATATCATAAGAATAATGATATGTGTGTTTTCTGAAGACCATTTTTTGGCTGTCTGTTATATTTTCCAGAAATAGTTTTATCTACATAGAACTATTGATACATCTGAGATCACTCAAACATCACGCATACCCACACACACAAGGGCATCACACCCAACACACTGACACACACAAATGTTCTGTCATACAGAACCACACACACTATCAAACACACACTTCAGTGAATGACGCCTGTCCAGTGTGCCTGTTCAAACGTGCAGACACAGACACACAAAAGCCACACATATACACTTGCTAGTAGAATACAATTTACTTTTATTCCTGTCTATTATCTGCTGTAGTTGCGAATCCATATTTCTAAGTGTTTAAATAGATAACAGTGTCATGACACGTGTGCTGTGAACGGTAAAGATGACATATGTTGACTCATCATACATGTTAGGCCGGGGCCCAACAATCATATCTACAAAGGGCCAGTGTGCTTTCATTCCAGTCAGGCAGATGCACACCTGTTTATACCTGTTCAGCAGGTCTCAGTCTTCTGACATTTTATTAGCTATATGCTCCTGTTTGAATGAAACGAAATGTAGTAGCCACACCAGCCCTTTTGCGGATAAGTTTAGTGTGAGATCATGGAATTCATTGACATTTTTGTATAAAATATATTGAGTACAACAAGACTTCAAAATGCAAAGAATGGTGCTGTGCCAATATGGCCTACAGTCTTGCTGGCATCGGACAACTCCTCTTCCTATACAGTTGTCACAGTAAATTGACGTAAAGTTGATTTTTATTTTCATTACTGTATACCAATAAAGACCCAGGGTTTGTTTCTCAGAGCAGGATCTTTCAGTAAGTCCATGGGTCCATGCTGCTCTGTTTATAGTGCTGCATTTTGTTTTTTTACCCGTGACTTTTTTGCTATACAGTAGATATACAATGTTCAATCTTATACCAAAAAGGCAGTGTGACTACAAGTTTTCATTCCAGCAAAGACTTTTGGAATGAGATCTGCAGCTACACCAGCCCTTTGCAGATAAGGATGGCCACTTCTCCTATGCAAGAATGAATTTTGAATGGTAAAAAAAAATATGGTGCTTTAACTTAAAAATTCAGTAAGCTGTCTGATTTCACAATTTTGAGAATAAAACACAAATGACTGTTTGGGTATTTTCTATTAGAAGATTAATAAACAGTTTTTTACAGTTCACAGCATTTGTAACTGCTTAGAAGAAGCTTACCTTCATGCACACAAATATGTTTTGTGTTGTTTACAGAAACTAGAGAGCACTGCTGTTAGCGAAGAGGTCGACACTGTTGGGATCACCTCCAGTGCATCAAGCACTGTTATTTTAATGGCAATGATGGAGAAATATACACTTCCATCATCGGTGTGGAGTGGCGACATTGACACCATGGTCTGCATGCTTCCTTTAAGAGCGACAATTAGGAGGCAAGGAGGAATCATTTCCTCTATATGCTTTCCAGACTTTAGCAAACTCTAAAGAAGTTTTATCGTTTTTAGCTGGCTTTTTTAAGCCAACTTGAAGTACGAAAGTTTCCCTTTCTAGTACAGTTGTAATTACCTGCGGAAGCGTCTACATTCATCTGACACTTACCATGACCGTGCTGAGGGACTTTCTTCAACGTAACCAGCTCTGGCATCTATTCCAAGATGTCCAAAGCATTGGGGAGTATTTCCTCAATCCCCAACAGCTGGTGGTTGAACACAACAACGCAAACATGGTCACTTCCATCAAATTGGACACCGAGGCATCTGGCGGCCAGTGCAACATGCTCCCTCAGCCTTCAAAGTAAAAAACCCCCGAGACCGACCCTCCGCAAAGCGGAGTAACGTGAGTACTGCTGCAGGTTCTTCTGCTCAAAACCAGGAGCAGGACGAAATACATGGTGTGGCGCAGGCCATCAGACTTTTAGAGCAAAACCCCGAAGTTACCGTAACCTATGTGTTGCCGTCAGGTCATGCTGTGCCCACATTAGGTTTTAGTGTATACTGATGCTTTGTGTAACTGTTTTCCTTCACTTCACACAAAACTGTCCAACATTGAGTTAAAATATGTAGTTTTCATGTTCGGCTATTAAGACAATGATCATCTTTACCTCTGCGTTTTCAGGCGATCTCAAACGTAGATTGCTTTATTGATTCAGATTTAAAATAGTCTGTTTTCTGTTATACATATGATTATGTGCCTGTTCTAATGCACTATGAAACAGGGGAGTCCAATCTTATCCCAAACGTCCAATGTAGATGCAGGTTTCCTTTACAACAGAGCACGAGGAGACCTAATTCTCATCACAGCCTATAAACTGTCGATCATGTGCTCGTAGTTTGTTTCAGTGAAAACCCGCAACCACACTGGCTACATGATTATGGATAAGATTGATTACCCATGTTAAAAAGAAATGTTCTGTATGGTTAAAAGGTATGTAAATGTGCTGCATGTAAAAAGTTCAAACCAGACCAAAGATCGGTTTGTTAATTTTTATTTGGTTGATTTTTATTTAAAGTTCAGTCAATCAACTTTTTAGATTCAATGCCTTTTTTTACGCCCATGTTTTTTGTAGGAAGTCTCTGTTGAAATTTACAGACAAGCTGAAACGTTTAAATGTTGAAGTGCAATTATTTAGTTGCGCTGGTTGATGATTAGTAGGGGTGCGGGAAAAAATCGATTCTTAGATGCATCGCAATGCGGATGTGAACGATTCTGAATCGATTCACAAACGGCAAAAATCGATTTCCTAAATATTTATATTTATAACATAATTAACATCATTGAGTTTAAGATATCTGTGTATTTAAAGTACCATTGGATTTATTTAAACAGCTTTAGGTTCAGGCTACATCATTTTAACCATTGTTTACAGCTTTAAACTTCAATAGTAATATTTAAACAGCTTTAACACATTCTACAGCTGTCAGGCTACATCGGTTTAACCATTATCTACAGTTTTAAACCTCAATAGTAATATTTATACAGCTTCAACACACTCTACAGCCATGAGGCTACATCGGTTTAAACATTATCTACAGTTTTAAACCTCAATAGTAATATTTAAACAGCTTCAACACACTACAGCCATCAGGCTACATTATCTACAGTTTTAAACCTCAATAGTAATATTTAAATAGCTTTAACACACTCTCCAGCCATCAGGCTGCATGGTTTAACCATTATCTACAGTTTTAAACCTCAATAGTAATATTTAAACAGCTTTAACACACTATACAGCCATCAGGCTACATCGGTTTAAACATTATCTACAGCTTTAAACCTCAATAGCAATATTTAAACAGCTTTAACACATTCTACAGCTGTCAGGCTACATCGGTTTAACCATTATCTACAGTTTTAAACCTCAATAGTAATATTTATACAGCTTCAACACACTCTACAGCCATGAGGCTACATCGGTTTAAACATTATCTACAGTTTTAAACCTCAATAGTAATATTTAAACAGCTTCAACACACTACAGCCATCAGGCTACATTATCTACAGTTTTAAACCTCAATAGTAATATTTAAATAGCTTTAACACACTCTCCAGCCATCAGGCTGCATGGTTTAACCATTATCTACAGTTTTAAACCTCAATAGTAATATTTAAACAGCTTTAACACACTATACAGCCATCAGGCTACATCGGTTTAAACATTATCTACAGTTTTAAACCTCAATAGCAACATTTAAACAGCTTCAACACACTCTACAGCCATCAGGCTACATGGTTTAACCATTATCTACAGTTTTAAACCTCAATTGTAATATTTAAACAGCTTTAACACACTATACAGCCATCAGGCTACATCGGTTTAAACGTTATCTACAGTTTTAAACCTCAATAGTAACATTTAAACAGCTTCAACACACTCTACAGCCATCAGGCTACATCGGTTTAACCATTATCTACAGTTTTAAACCTCAATTGTAATATTTAAACAGCTTCAACACACTATACAGCCATCAGGCTACATCGGTTTAACCATTATCTACAGTTTTAAACCTCAATTGTAATATTTAAACAGCTTTAACACACTCTACAGCCATCAGGCTACATCGGTTTAACCATTATCTAGTTTTAAACCTCAATTGTAATATTTAAACAGCTTTAACACACTCTACAGCCATCAGGCTGCATCGGTTTAACCATTATCTACAGTTTTAAACCTCAATAGTAATATTTATGCTGTATTGTTTAGAATGTTTGATTGGTCAGTCAGTAAAAAATAGTCCAAATGTGTTTTTTTGCAAATATAAGATAAGCATTAGTGTTTCTTTTGTTTAATACTGTTTTCAGGAATAGTTGGAGCCAGGATGAGGAAGAGCTAGGACTGGGTGGAGCCAGGACAAAGTGGAATCATGAACAAGTGGACCCAGGGTTGGTGCAAGCATTAAGTGTAGCCATGATGGGGTGGAGACAGTACAAAGTGGATTCAGGAAGAGGCGGGGCCAGGATGAAGTGGAACTAGGGTTAGGATGCAAGATTAGGTGGAGACCACATGAAACCAGGATGAGGTGGAATCACAAAGAGGTGGTGCCAGGGTTGGTGCCATGATAAGGTGGAGCCAAGATGAAGCCAGGATGAGGTGGAATCACAAAGTGGTGGAGCCAGGGTTGGTGCCATGATTAGGTGGAGACCACATGAAACCAGGATGAGGTGGAATCACAAAGAGGTGGTGCCAGGGTTGGTGCCATGATAAGGTGGAGCCAAGATGAAGCCAGGATGAGGTGGAATCACAAAGTGGTGGAGCCAGGGTTGGTGCCATGATTAGGTGGAGACCACATGAAACCAGGATGAGGTGGAATCACAAAGAGGTGGTGCCAGGGTTGGTGCCATGATAAGGTGGAGCCAAGATGAAGCCAGGATGAGGTGGAATCACTAAGAGGTGGGGAAGAATGAGCCTGTATAACACACACACACACATACGCAGACAGATGCCCACACATTTATTGTTCTTCAGAAAGGAGTCAGGTAATAAACTTGACATTTTGTAGCTCTCAGGTAATGTTAGTCTCCGGTAGTGTTATAAATATGATTAACTGTCTAAAATGTTTAATTGACTTTTCTATCTTGCAAAACACAATAAAAAAGATTATGGTAGCTGTAATATGTGTGTAAAACATCTGCAGCATTGGTGGTGTGTGGATTGGAAATGAACACTTGGTCCAAAATTGTGTTTTTCTCTGTTGTGGCAGTGTTTATAACTTGTGTGTATTCTTTTGAATCAAATAAATAAAAAATGGGCTTATTTGAGGTAGCTGGTCTTCATTAAAGTCACCACACACAACAACTGGTTTGTAGTCCATGATGTTCAACAAGGTCAAAAGTGCCTCAAGATATGGCAGAAAATCTGAAAGTCTGTAGTTTGTTGGTCTGTAGACAACGGCAATCAGAGCCTGTTTTGGGACTTTTACTACTAAACTCCAGATCAGTTACATTCTGTATATACTGCAGAGGATGAGCTTGAACGTCATTTTTCACATAAATAGCAACTTCTCCACCGCCTCTGTTTGACATGTGTGTATAGTTTGTATAGGATGTGTGCCTGTTAGCAGAACCAGTCAGATGTGTCTCAGTAAGGCACAGAACATCTGATAGGAATTGTTTATGATTATGTTTAATATCTTCAATTTGACTTTGTAGGCCCTCTGTGTTGTGAAGTACTGTCCTCAGAGTTGAGCTCAGATTTGGGTCTCTTACCATGTGGAGAAGTGGCTGAATGACATGCTGGTCAGCTTTTGGCATATTTTCCAATGCAGCACTGCTATCAGGATCACAAAAAATCTTCTTCTCATCATAGTCAATGACATGTCGTCAGTGATGTAGTTCTGCTTAATGCAACATAAGCCATATCCGGTTCAAATACCTTCTTCAGTGATACAACAGCACAGTGAGTGGTCATCCCCTGTACTTTATGAGCAGTGCATGCAAAGGCTAAGTTTAAAGAGACACCTAAGCGTGTTTACACTATTGTAAATGAAAACAGAGAAAAGTATGAAAAGCACAGTGAAGCGATTGAACAGGCCATTGAAAATTTTGAAGAAAATGGTCCTATTGAAGATGCCTGGACTAACTTAGCACCAACAAATGAACTGATCCGTTTGGAATGCATGATAGAGCAGGAACCCCCAAACCCCACTGATGTAACTGAACAGGATGATGTTCTAGATTATGTTGCATCCACGTCTGGAACACGCCGGGGAGCCGCCACTTGACACACAGGGGTAAGTAAATCAGGAGACACTGAGGCTATGGGCAGGTCCGGAAATTCAGAGGCTGCTGCGTCGTCCTCGGAGGCAGGCGGGCCTGCTGCGACGCCCTCTGAGGCAGGCGGCTCAGGGGAGCAGTGCAGAAAGCAGACATGGGCTGTTCCTGGGGTGCAGAAGCAGCAGGAAGTTCAGCCACCGACAATTCCGGTGCAGCTGGACTGGCTACACCCTCACTGCCCTTATGCCTATGGCGTTTGCATTTCTGCTTCCTCAAAAGATTGCCTTCCTCCAACTCCTGTTCGGACGTCACTTGCTCCTGGCTTATGGCTGCCTGAGGGACTCGGGCCAGGGAGGCTTGAGCAGCCATGGCTTGCTGCTGGGTGATACACCGGTCAGAGCCCAAGTCCCTTGGCACCCTCCCTCCCAAAATTATGCTTCAGGGGGAAAGCAGTTCTCTCCCCAGCCAGGATGGTGGAGATGTGCGGAGCGGAGCACAAGAACCAAAACAAAAACACAAGCACGTGGCAGAAAGCACATGGCTACAAAACAGGGCAGCACACACACAGGAACAAAGGGAAATCGGGACACACAGGAGCACAACACCTTCCCTCTTTGCCACCTCTATGACCTCTGGCGTGAGGTGTGACTTGTGGGTATCGAAGACAAGGAGCAGAGGATGCTCCTTCTGAGCATGACGGACAAAATGCTCAAACCAACATTGGAACAAATCCCCATCGTCCTCCCCAGCTGCATTGAAGCAGGCCACCACAGATACATCGTCCCAGGAGCAGGAGGCCTGCTGGTAAGCATCTTTAGACCCCCATCCATCTGGAAACCAGTCTCATCACAGTTATAAATTTGTGATGGCTGGTTCAACAAGCTATGGTCTTCCACCCTCCCTCAGTCAATGGTGTCAGGGGTCCTCATGGTAAGCTCAGCAGCGTGTTTCCTCCTGAAACAATACCACCACTTCTTCCCCAGTGGTGGCGCATCTTCATTCGGCTTCTCTTCCTCCTCACTGCATTGGCGTATGCCAGCAGCCGCACCTTAGTGAGGGGGAACCGTGCTGTGCACAGTAAACGCAGTACTGCACCAGAGAGCATTCGTCCTCTGGTGCCAGTAACTGCTTGCGACCTGTGTGACAGCCATGGGTCACCCGCCCACTCACTCAGTCCCTCAAGATGTTGTGGGGGACATTGAAGAGTCTGGCTGCATGGCGCACAGCCATGCCAGCAGAAACCTCCTCCAGTGCCCGCATCATCTCCTCTTCTTTTCAGTTTTTTCTTTTTGCCATTTTTCTGTGAATATAAAAGTCACATTTCTAGCTTTTCTGTGATTTTACTTTTTAAAGACTACCACTTTATTATGATGTTGATTATAAATTAGCTATAATTTATTATTTTTAGCTATAATGTAAAAGTATTGATATTACCAATCATCACCATATTATTATTAAAATAATAATAATAATAATAAGGTGATTGTTATTATTAATACTACTAATAATAATCATAGTAATAATAGCTAACGTTTGTAATAATGCATGTTTTTATTCAACTTGATTTGCTTGTGTATAGAACACAGCTCTTTGCTGCGTGTCCGATTGTGCCAGTCAAATGAGAAACCGCGGTTACGCATGATTCCTACCAGATGGTTTACAATGCAATTAAGTTTGTCCTTTGTGGGAACTTTTTTTACCTCAGAGCAGAGAAAGCTAACCAGTAAGATAACTTTTTACACAGACAAATATTCATCGCGGAATGAAAATGAGTTGTGTGTTCTGTGTGGTTATGTACACGCAGAATTACAATGTTATTGTTTTTGGCTAGAATAAAGTTTTAATGCCCTTGTAAAGCAGGAGCTTATGTGTTTTTCAATTTCCCTGAGCAATTGGTAGAGAGAGAGAGAGAGAGAGAGAAAGAGAGAAAGAGAAATACGCAATACGCGGAAGTGGCTGATATTCGGGGACAGCCGAGGTTAGGGGTTGCTATGTTATAGCCTGTATTTCCTCTGTATATGTTGTGCACAGCGTATCTTGTGTAGCATTTTAAGTCTAGATGCTCTACTTTTTGACCGAAGTAAGCAGTGTTCTCTGTGATTGGTCCTGAAGTGCAAATCTGTCTGATGTAGTCTTTTAAATTTTGGCTTCTTCTGTTCACGAAAATTCAGATCATCTCTGTACCGTTTTGTAAAATATTTCTTCTGCCTTTGCCTGAAAGCATCATCTATTTTGTAGCTATTGGTGATGTACCGTCTCTGCTTCTCTCTGGAAGCAGGATTATTTTTGTAGCTATTGGTGATGTACCGTCTCTGCTTCTCTCTGTAATCTGGGTTATTTCTGTAGCTATTGGTGATGTACCATCTCTGCTTCTCTCTGTAATCTGGATTATTTCTGTAGCTATTGGTGATGTACCGTCTCTGCTTCTCTCTGAAAACGGGATTATTTTTGTAGCTACTGGTGACGTATCGTCTCTGCTTCTCTGAAAGCTAGACTGTTTTTGTAGCTATTGGTGATGTACTGTTTTTGTTTTTCTCTATATATTGTGTTAATCATGTAATTAACTCTTACTGACTTTTGCTTTGCAAGTCTGTAATTTCCATTTTCAGTATAATGTACTCAGCTGTGCTGTTTCATCTTTTCTTTGATCATTTGCATATTTGTTCCTTCAATTTAACCTTGTCTAAGCAGCAACGTCTTACTTACATCACCTCTCAGAGTGCTCTCTCTGGCTTTACATACTCTTCCATTCCTGAGGCACATCGTCCTTCAAAAAACTGAATCTCTGTGGATGTTTAACAATGCTGTAACAGTGTGAGTCTGTCTCTATTGTACTTGGCAACTCAGCAAAAGTCAGTAGATCACTTACATACCTCCCTTCATTTAGCAATGATCGTTTGATCTCGGTATACAGCGCATCACCCTTCGCTAAAATGTTGTCAAGATTGAGACTGTTCAAGTTGTCATTCTCACTGTGTACAGCAAGAAACATAAGGGCACTGCATGTACACTGCACCTCTCGAGAAAATTCATTATATCTTACATCAGCTTGGCAGTGAGATGCTATGACTGAGGTAACATGTGCGTCAACAGTGTTTACCATCTGACTAACACTTCCGGGTCGTACCTTTGCTGGCTTTCTTGCTTTTTCTTGGCATGGTTCAAATCTGTCCTCCGGACACTGTATAGCACAGTAAAACCTTGTTCTATTAGATATGAAAGTTTATATACACCCACCAAGTAGCATGTGTGATGAATGCTGTTAAGATGTTGTCAACAAGAGGAAGTGTTCAAAATTACATTGGCTTCTACTCTAACAATTTACATACAAATACGATTTGTAATTGTATATAGAAAGCAATAATAGATTTATACAAACAGTACAATGAATGAGCAAAAGTGTCAAATCTGAGCGCTAAAAAACATGAACTGTGCAGTTTACTAGATTAGACCTACTTATGTAGTACAAGCTTAAACAGATTGCAGTAAAGCGCAGATTTAGAGCTTTTCTAAAGGCAGATGATGTTTCCCCAGCAGTTCCACTAAACAGCAGACTTGTGTATTATTAAGATTAAAGTACTGTATTGCTACTTTTGCTGTCCTTACCACTTGTAAAGTCAGTACCCAGAAGATGATGCCTTCCTAAAGGATGAACTTTATAAAATCAGTATCCAAAAGATGTGATCCTAAAACAACTTCACGTTCCCAGTCTTAGGTTGGCCTCACCTTTACTATTTTTATGACTGTATAATCAATGTTTCACATCTTCACAACTTTCAGCTACTTTTGATAATCAGTTGTCACAGCTATCACAATATTCCACACCCCCCCCCCCGGGTCAAATTATATTTCTGTTTATTTTCTAACTTACATATCCTCTGCAGACTGAATTTACTGTATTTAACATAACATAGGAATGAAAAAAAATACTACATACAATGGGACTTGTGCAAAAGTTATGGCACATTTTTTATTTTGTGGTTTTGGTTAAACTGTAATTATAAATTGTGCAGTAAAATGTTCAGAAAAATGCCATATGAAGTGTGTTCCTGGTACTGAATGTGTTAACCATTTCACCTTAGAAAATCAACAAAACATATAATTTGACCATGGGCTTTCAAATGATTGCAAACAACGGTAGAAGCACATTGAAGTCTAAACAAATGAAGCCTGTAGGTGCCATATCAACATCAAAGACATGTTAGTACTGTACTGTATATCAAAGACTAATGAATAAATAAATAATAATGAACAAATAAATACATAGCAATCATAGAAAAATAATGCCCTGAAAAACAATGTACAAACAAATCCAGACTGTGAAGTGTTAAACGACTCAGCTTAAGAATGGCAAAAATTAGTGGTCAAATGGTTCTTGAAAAACATTGAAGCTTATGTTTTAGCACTGCACTACTATACTTAAAGGGGAATTCCACTTATTTTTCAAAATTTTAATTAAATTATTAAATTATTTCATAAATTATTAGGACCCCAGAGTGGTTTGATTATGCAGAAATTTCGAAAAAAAATTAGAACTGCTCTTTAAGTCTGTTTTTTTTTCCCTTTTTTTTTTTGAACGTTTTGTTATAGAAATGATTCCATACAAAGGAACAAACTTGTGCACACGTTCAAAGAGGTGTGTCCAATCTCAGGACTGGTAGTGGATGTATGGCAGATCAATATTTCATACTTTTCAGCTACTTTTGATCACTGACCAAACCATATTGACTACAGTTGTAAAAGGCTTGTTTCATTATATAGTCATATGCAAAAGTTTGGGCACCCAGGTCGAGCTTGAAGTTTTGTTGATTTTCTAAGTGAAAATAAGTTACACATCTTCTACAGAGAACACTCTTCTGCATGTTTTAGTGCACAGTTATGGTATATTTATTGAATTTAACATGCTGGGAAAAAAAACATAGCCTGTGCAAATGTTAGGTTTCATATTTTGTTTTATTTTTTTCCCCTGATATGTTAAACTAGAATCTATTAACTCTTTTTCCAAGAAAACATTTTGACCAGAGGTGCCCAAACGTTTGCAAACAACTGTACAAGCAAACTAAAGTCTTATGAATAAGTGAAGCAAATAGTTGCCATATAAATCTCCAAGCCATGTCAAATTATCAAATTTATTTTGATAAATAAATTGAGCATATTTACATTGGGGCCTATCACCATGACTGTAAAGAGGTTTGGGTCAGCAAGTGTCTCTTTTCTTGACTTATAATAATATGCTTACATTATGCAGAAAATTTGAAAAATCAGTGTAATTCCCCTTGTTGTTCCCAACTTACACGGAGTAGCAAGGCTTGTGAATATGAACAAAGCTCCATGATCAGGGAGAAGGAAAAAACATACAAAAATGATGTAAAATAAAAGAAAGCTGGCTTTCTAGAAACTCATTTACCACCACTGGATTGATGGCATTAAAAGATATGTAACATTCCACATATGTAACACAGTAGCATGATACTGGCTTCAAATGACTATATTATATATATATACACACACACACATATATATATGTATATATATGAGGTTTTAAGAATGTGGAGCAACAGTAACTTTTAGAATGTATTAGCGAAAGTTTAGAGTCATGACTGAGAGAAAAAAATAACACACAGGGCAGCACTGTCTGCTAGGAAGGTCTGTAAAGACAAATACACAGAAACACACAAGACAACAAATAATTATGATGTGCCCTGCCAAGTAAAGTAACGATGTAAATATGTAATTACATATCATTAGTTATTGCATCTATATATATCATTAATTTATAGCATGTAAGAAGTAAATTATTCATCAGTGAAATGACTGGAAAGCACTTTACAGAATTATTAGTGAAGACCATTTATTGAAACAAACAATTCTAAATGTCTTGCAGCATAACTGAGCATTATATGAAAAAAAAAAAGTCAAATCAGCGCACTGTTGAAACACCGTGAACAGAGAAGTTTGCTCAGCACTGTCTTTGTGAATGTGTTTAAAAAGATACCACACGTTTTTCTCTTAAATGTACGGCCATCATTTTGTTTGGGTTTAATCTCAAGTGATTCCAGGTGCATATTAGTTAGATCAGGCTTAAAAATGAGCTTCCACTGTTGTTGTTTCTCCACCCTTTCTGTCCCACTTTTGGCGCACGCGAGAAAGGAGGATCCATAATCGTGCCGGACAAACATAGACTAAAACTGGTCCGAATTTTTCAAGATGAAACGGATGTACAGAGTGTTTTAATACTGTCTATCCTTAAGTATTATTCTGATTTTCCCAGCGTGGCTCACATCACTAAGGCTACACTGCCCACAGATTATTTGTGTTCAGGCATAATTTCAGTCGCACACAAAGGGGCTCTTACTCAACGCATGTGCTCTACAGCACCGCATTTCTGCTGGATATGAGTAGCATTTGTGCTAATTTGTAAAGCGTTCCAACCTTATTTACCATCGATTAATGAGATTTTAGCCTCTGGGAAAAATTTAGTTCAGTATTAGAAGCAAAAACTGAAAAAGGCACAACAAAACAATGACAGTAAATTGGATAGTACTAAATTAGCACAGATGCTAGTCTTTCTGTGTGCATCCTGTCCACATTTAAGTAATGATATATTAATGTAATGCCCACAATATCTTAACATGTATTTACATCATGACTTTACTTGGTGGGGCACATCATTATTACTTAATGCTGAACGTGGAACAAATAGACTATATATAAACATGTTAACTAATGATATTAACTGACATTGGTTATGTGCTTATAATGTGGATGATAAATTTATTACGCCATAAATTTGCTAATTTATCATTATATAGCCACTGTTTTCCTGTCGCATCATTATTGATTAAATAAGTAAACAGCACATTGTGCGCTCTTTTTAATTTGAGCTCAGGCCCAAAACAATTTTAAAAATCTGTAATATTGCATTTTGGTAAACATGTTTAACCTGCTGGATGCAAGCCACTGATTTTCCTGCAGATGAGCGAATTAGTTATTAACCTATCATTTGTGTTAACCTACATCATCTCCAAACAAACATTTTGCATTATAGAAAAGGTTTAAGTAATATATCAAGTCATGGTATTAATTAATAGAAGGAGTTAGAAAATGTTAATACTTAATAATTAACTTTAATTAACTTAATGACTATTTATATCTGACGCAGTTTTTTATTAATGTATACACGTGATAAGCTACTACTTTACCATCATCATTATTCCTTATAAAACCTCAGAAGGCACATGTAGGTTTATTGGTCATTTACAAAATGTAAAATAACTGTAAAATTACTATATTTGCATTGTACACATCCCAACTTCTGGTTCTTGTCACCACCACTGTAAAGAAATATGAGTCAGTGTTTTTTTGGTACAATTTAACTTTTTACCTCAAACTATTTTGAGTGACTTTGGTTACATCTCAGAGACTTAATTATGCAGACATATTGAAAAACTGGTGCAGTTCCCATTTAAGTTCCTTAAGTCCTAACATTAAAAACTGAATGACAAAACTAGGGGCTAAGAAACACTATAACATGGTGATTACAACACATGGAATATCTAATCTCACATTTAGGCCACTTTGTGCTAATGGAATTAATAATCCCACTACTGGTAAATATTATACCCTATAATTAACAGTACTTTAGAGTTTGTTCTTAGATTAACTTAGCTAAGCTAGCTATAGTTAGCTGGTGTGTGAGGTAAAGTAAGCGGCTAATGTATGCTAACATTAGCTAACGTTATATTGTGTACATGCTACAATGAATATGGTTATAATGCAAAACAAGACAAACTAAAACTCTCCGTGTAGTTTTAAACTTTAAACAATTAGTCGCTTCATTCAGCTTCTGCAGAATAACCGTCAGGAACTGCAGTCGGCAGTTAGCCGCCTCGCTAACGGTAGCTAGCAACCACTCGGTTAGCTTGTTAGCTTAGCAGCTAGCTAACGAAAGTTAAGCAGATTTACAACAAACTGTACCACTAGTAACACTGCAAATGATATCAAAATGTACCGAATTATGTCCTAGACATCAAATGAAATGTGACTTATATTCGTGTGTCCAGTAAGATGAGGTTTAAAGCCGTAATTTACCGGAGCTACAGAAGTCAGCTGTAACTCTCCTCAGAAAGCAACGGCGGAATAACAGCTCCGGTCTCGCGACCGACGAATCCTTTTTTTGAACTGATTCTTTTCAATGAATCAGCCGAACCGATTCACAAGGCCACCTGAATCAAACTCGTAGCAGCTTTGCAGTTCTGTCTGTGGAATCGGTTCAGAGTCGGATCCTGCTTAATTAAAATAAACAGCTCACCTCAGTAACAATGACAACGGTACAAAATAAAGTTCAGCCTCCAGATTTAAACTATTAAATAGCGATTTGTGCATAACTGGCAACAAAGGTTGTCAGACCAACAATATTAGTTTAAACAGCCCATATGACACTTTTTGTGTGTTATTTTTTCCCATGAATTCCACTTAAAACATTTGTGTGGTTTTACGTAACAAAAATGAATTATTCTAAGGGCGTACTTTATTTATGCGTATCACATCACAAAAACAATAAAATCAAAGAATTTCTATGTATGGACTGGAAAATGAACGGTATGTTTTGAAACTTTAAGTGTGTTTACATATTACTTCAAACTCAAACTCTTATTTCAAAAATTCAGTTTTCCTTTATATGGTCCCTTTAAGGTCTAATTTTCCTAAATAATGAAGAAAAGCCTGTTCACAATACATAAGGATGGATACTGCATGACAGTGATATAATTACTATAATAACTAACCAGGGCTTCAGTGGACATGACTAAATAAAATGCTAGGAAATGGTGCATCAATCCAAAAAAGCTTCTACACATCCCAAGTGTTTGTGCAGTTTTGTTTAATTATTTTGCATTTGGTGTTTTGTGCAAACTGAGTCACCAGTAATCAGTTTTGATTACTTGACTGACTTAATTGATTGACTGTGATCAGTGACCATCTCTTCATTTGGATGTTAAACTACATTATACATATACATATACCCCCCCTTACATCACCATGGCAACGCTGCGACTACAGGACAAAACAATCTGTTAGCGCGGCTTAAAACATGTCAGACAGCTTTCATAAGACGTCACATGAAACTTGTGAATACACCATTAGCTTGGAGCTGATACTAGTTTGGTAATACGAGTCTTTACACCAGGTTACATTAACTACCACATCACTCGCTTATATTAAATAAAAATACAATATTAGAAAAATCTTGCTTATAACATTTATTGCCCAAAACGTAGCTTTATCTAACAAGTAACACTGACAAATATTTCTCAATCAGTACTTAAATTAGCCAATTATTAGCTCCATTTTATTAATAATTTTGCTAAATTCATTTTCATTTACAACATATAGCCAACGTTATTCAGCACACAGAAAGTCTTGCTATTTATAAAGAATTATCATATTTCTTCATCTATTTTCTTATTTTAAAATGCTTAATGGTACTTAGCAGAGAACAACTCCGACTCCTGAACTTCTCGCGCGCTCATATTTTTTCCCCTTCAGCTATTATAATAGAGCCGGTTTATGAAAATAGCCTCTTCCAGCTGCTTCCTTCTTTATCGATATTAGGTCAGACCAGACAACGCGCAGCATATACTGCCATCTACAATAATTTTAAAATTCAATTAAAATTCTAATTTACTTTTGCACTTGAATCAGTTTACATATTAGAAAAAAAACTACACATTAGAAAATACTGTTTTTGTCCAATAACTGACCTTAGGTTTCATTCTTCGGTTTGGATTTATATTACACCTTACGTATATTTCATTATTTATAATTTTCTGAGGATTTCTCCATATCAAAACACTGTGTGCAGCACTGATTAAACCTCCTTCCAGCCCAGTACAGCTCCTGTCCAGCAGTGCAGATTAGAGTGCTTACCTACTTAGCATATACTGTGCTATCAATTTTTTTTACCTAAATGTCTGAAAATGTCTGAGCAAACAGAAGCAGATATGACTCTAACCTACATGGTCCATCCCTGCAGAAAAAATGCAATTAGGAAAATCTCTGGTGTCCAGCATGTAATGAGACTTTAAAGGGAATTGGCTTAACTCCATTAGAGATGAGACTTCCTGTAAACACCTTTAGATCCAATTAGAAAACCATCAGATCCATCTAGAGTCAGACACAGGTTACCTATTTAAAATGTTATCTATTAAACTATTACAGTTCTTTACATTTTGATACCGACTGATCAGAAAAAACACAGAATACCATAACTGAGTATTATAAAACCAGCAGGAACAAACAGAAACTTCTGATGGTTTCTATGATTTTTTTAGGTAAGATAGGATAGTAGAAACTATGCATTTTTATTAAGAGGTCTCAAACACATATAAAGAGAGCATATTAATATTTAATAAAAATCACATAGAAACAAACGAACAAACAAAACAGAACAACAAAACCTTTCAAGCCTCATAAAAAAGAGGACTTTATAGGACATGTACTACTCCTCCTTCTGTTGTGATTGTGACTTTGGCTGGCAAAGCCTCAGCCACAGCATCAATGTCCCCACTCCACACTGCGAGGGGAATAGTAAGCTCCTCCATTGTGGAAGTCAGGAGGAGTGTTTCCTTTGTGTCTGGCTTAGTGGAGATGCCCACTATCTCCACCTCCGAACACATTCTCGAGATCTCCGTCTTCTGCGAAAAGCACAAGACATACTAATGAGGATAAGCTCTAACCATGAGGGCCCTCTGTTCTGATCATAGCACAAGCACATAAATAAAGCGTAAAACTGCCATGTGGGTCGGTGCAGCTGTAAACTGGGGCTAAGTGAATACATCACTCAGGCATGGTTAGGTGTGCTGCCACAATAGCCAGTCAGCGCCCAGTTTACCAAAAGCTTTGTGAAATGATCTTAACTGAAAGAGAGCGATTAATGTGATGCTGCGCTACCATTTAACAATGGTCTTCATGCTAAGATGCTTTTGGGACACCCAGTCCTGATCAATTCCTCATTCCTGAGCTAATGATTTTAATATGTTTATTATATGGACAGAGAAGAAAATACTTGCCGAGTTTGGTATTTCAAAGCCTCTTTAAAGCTATTTTCATAAAATGGCAAGAATTAATAAGTGTAATATATTACCACCACCACTACTACTACTAATAATAATGATGATAATAGTAATAATAATAATAATATTAACAACAACAATATGAATAATAATAGGCTAAACTTTATTGTTACGGAATTATGTTTTTTACTGCAATGTGTAATGCTGGGTTTGCAAATCAGACACATGCGGATAAAAATGAACCAAAAGATTTATTTAAAAGGAGATGAACTGGGTTAACACCAGACCAGGTCCATAACCTAAAGAGCCAGATACAACACATAGGAGTAGGCCAAAACGGAGTCGAAAAAACAGGCGAGGGTTGTAACCATAGAAAAATCTTGCGCAAAACAACAAAGCCAAAAACAGGAGCGAGAATTGGAAACCGGGGAAAACAAAGCAAGATCGAAACACAGAACAGCAATCAGGAAAATAAACACCTTGGTATGCACTGACGGAACAATGGCAATACTTCACAAAGACAAGGTTCAAACAGACAGGTATATATACAGGTGGTGATAATTAGTATTCAGGTGACTGTGATCTGCTGGGTGGTTTGTGATTGGCTGGAAGAGTCTTGTGACTGACAGAAGGATTCTGGGAAGTGGAGTCCTTGATGGAACGAGTGTCCGACTGAGAACCAGGAAGCGTGACAGTACCCCCCCAAGGAGTCTGAGAAGGCCAAGGAATGAGGCCGACCTCGACGACGACCACCCACACTCCTGGAGGAGTCTTGGGCCACATTCCCGGAGCTGGCGCGGTGCTGGGTCGAAGATCCACTCATGGAACGTCCTCCCCGATGACCTCTGGAGGAACTGGCTGGACGACCTCTGGGACGACCTCTGGGATGCGGTGCTGGGTGGTCTGGATGGCGCTGGTGAAACTCCTCCACCAACCCCGGGTCCAGGACATCCCTGGCAGGAACCCAGCTTCTCTCCTTAGGTCCGTAACCCTCCCAGTCGACCAGTTACTGGAGAACTCCTCTTCTTCTCCGAGAATCCAGCAGCCTGCACACAGTGTAGACCAAGGAGCCCTCGACCGGAGGGGGCAGCTGAATGTCAGGCGAAGCCTCGTCCAGCAGACCAAGGATTACTGGCTTCAGAAGGGAGACATGGAAAGAATTCCAAACTCTGTATTGCCGTGGTAACTCGAGCTGATAAGTAACTTCATTAATTCGTCTAATAACTCTGAACGGACCAATGTATTTAGGGAACAATTTTTTACTTCCCTCTGAGAATCTGAAGTCCCTGGTCAAAAGCCAAACTTGATCGCCTGGAGAGTAGATGGGAGTATCCCCACAGTGACGATCAGCCTGGCGTTCCTGACGACGTAGCACACTCTCGATTCGCTGGTGGGTCTGTTCCCAAACCTGTTCGCTATGTCTCATCCAGTCGTCGACTGCGGAGACATCAGAGGGGAGAGCTGACCAGGGTGACAAGGGAGGCTGATAACCATAAATGCACTAAAGGGAGTGAGACCTGTAGAAGAACTAATGAGAGAGTTCTGTGCAATTTCAGCCCAAGGTAAGTAATGAGCCCAGTCTGATTGGTTATCATGGCTATACAGGCTTAAAAATTTGTTCAACTCCTGATTAACTCTCTTGCACTGTCCATTGGATTGCGGGTGGTATCCAGATGTCAGACTAACTGTCACACCCAGTCTTTCAAAAAAGGCTGACCAAACTAGGGATGTAAACTGGGGGCCACAGTCTGACACAGTGTCTTCAGGGATGCCGAAAAAACGAAAAACATGTTGAAATAGAGCCTCAGCAGTTTGAAAAGCAGTAGTTATACTGGTGAATGGAATAAATCTAACTCCTCTGGAAAAGCGGTCTACAACAGTGAGAACTGTAATGTATTCGTCAGACGTGGTAAGATCAGTAACAAAGTCTATTGCAATATGTGACAAGGGACATGTAGGAATAGTCAGTGGTAGGAGCTTTCCTGCAGGAAGGGACTTGGGAACCTTGCACTGAGAACAAATGGAACATGACGAGACGAATTTATGAATATCATTAAGCATATTCTCCCACCAGTACCAATTAGATATGAGTTGTTGTGTGCGGGTTTCACCAGGATGTCCTGATGAAAGGGATGAGTGAGCCCAGGTAATGATACGATCACGGAATTGACTAGGTACACATCTTTTGTCAGTTGGACACTGTTCAGTTTCAAGTATCTGATCTATCTCCTTGTCCACCTCCCAACGGATGGAGGCTACAATGAATTCTGATGGCAAGACATTGTCTGGAGTGCAAGACGTTATGTTCTCCACTTGGAAAGCCCTAGATAAAACGTCTGCCTTGGTATTACGAGTACCAGGCCTATATGTGATCGTGAATTTGAATCGAGAAAAAAAAGGTATCGAAGGTATTCCAAGTTCTTGTGATCTGTGAGTACAAGGAATGGATGTGCAGAACCCTCTAACCAATGATGCCACTCTTCAAATGCCAGCTTCATTGCTAACAGTTCCCTATCTCCAATGCCATAGTTACGTTCAGTTGGTGTAAGTTTCTGAGAATAAAATGCCACAGGGTGTAATTTAGGTGGTGAACCCACACTCTGAGAAAGAACTGCTCCTACTCCCACATTGGAGGCATCAACCTCAACCACAAAAGGCTGAGTAGGGTCAGGGTGTTTCAAAACAGGAGCAGACGTGAAAGTGGACTTCAACAGGTCAAAGGCTTTCTCAGCTCGGGGGTTCCAGATTAGTTGCTTGGCGTTGCCCTTCAAAAGTGCTGTTAACAGTGCCACAATCGAGCTGTACCCACGAATAAATCTACGGTAGAAGTTTGCGAATCAGAGAAAACGCTGTAAACCTTTAACACAAGTACATGTGGGCCAATTTAAGACTGCAGCAACTTTAGAGTCATCCATGGTGACTCCCTCAGAACTGATTATATATCCCAGAAAGAAATAGTCAATGCAAGGTCTTGGTCCTCCGTCCTTCTCTTCACAAAACAGAACCCAGCAGCTGCGGGTGAAGTACAAGGACAGATGAAGCCCTGAGCCAAAGCCTCCTCTATATACTCCTCCATAGCTCTTTCCTCTTCCTGAGTAAGAGGGTAAACTCCAGCTTTAGGGGGACTAGCACCTTCAATGAGGTCAATAGAACAGTCATTCACGGTTTGGGGGAAGTTCAGTAGCCTTGTTCTTACTAAGAATGTCTTTTAAGTCCTCGTATTCGGGGAAAATTGTTAGAGGTTGGTCAGAATTTGGACTTTAGATGGATGTGGAATTTATAGATAATCAGGGAAGCTCAAGACATTGTTCATGACAAAAGGGGGACCAGCTACAAATTTCTCGTTTGGACCAGGAAATGTTTGGATTGTGTTTGTGTAGCCAGGGTAAACCTAGGATCACTAAATATGCTGAAGTATTCAAAACAAAAAACTGATCTCTTCCCTGTGAAGAGCGCTGGTATACATGATGACCGTTTAGTGAGTGTATCGATGAGATCCACTGCTGACAACCGAACAGATGCTTGGAGAGTCTCTACAGGAAGCTGGAGCTGCTCTACCAGTGTCTTGTGGATGAAGTTTCCCTCTGCACCAGCGTCAATTAAGGCTGAAAAGACATGAACAGAATTTAGGCAGCACAAAGACACGGGCAGTTGAAACGACTTCGTAACCAACCCCTTTGTGGGAGCACTCACCACATTAGTGTTCTCCACGCGCTTTCCAGGGGTCAGCGCCTGAGGTCTATGCGGACGCGCCCAACAGTCACGTAAAACGTGACCAGCAATGCCACAATACATGCACAGGCCTCTGTGTAACCTTCAAAGTCGCTCCTCCTGTGACAGACGGGTGGAATCACACTGCATGGGCTCGACTTGAACTGGATCCTGGCTGAGTGGCGGCGAGAGGGCGACTATTTCTAATCGTTCTAATCATGATTAAAACAGGAGCATTTATGCACATAACTTTGTTTCGGCAAGGATTTTTAAGGATGTGCTATATAAACCATAAAAATTCAGATAGAAAATGTTTTACTGTTAAATTTCAGTATATGGGTTTTTGTTTATGTCTGTATCTTTATTGTTAAATAAAACCTAAAAATGACCTTGACCTCAGTGTACGATGTGGAATTGAACTTTCTGTCTCGCTTAACATGCAGGTGAGTGATGGTCCTCCTTTCACCAAGGGTTATGTTATGTTTCTCCACAGGAAGACTTCAAACGGTCTCCCTGCACATTGCAGAGTGACGTTCTGGAGCGGCACAGCACCACTTTTGGTGGGCTGCAGCTGCGTGGGGCTCAACTAAGGCACAGAAACAACTGAGAATCAGAGGAATGATGAACGAGCCATTTAAGAAGCATGAAGACCCAGAGGAGAAGACATGGCTGTGCGCCATGCAGCCAGACTCTTCAATGTCCCCCACAACACCTTGGGGGACAGAGTGAGTGGGTGGGTGACCCATGGCTGTCGCACAGGCTGCAAGCAGTTACTGGCACCAGAGGATGAATGCTCTCTGGTGCAGTACTGCATTTACTGTGCACAGCATGGGTTCCCCCTCAATAAGGTGTGGCTGCTGGCGAATGCCAACGCAGTAAGGGGGAAGAGGAACCCCAATGAAGATGTGCCACCACTGGGGAAGAAGTGGTGGCACTGTTTCCGGAGGAGGCACGCTGCCGACATTTCCATGAGGACCCCTGACACCATTGACAGAGGGAGGGCAGCGTGCGCCAGGAAGGAGACAGTGGAGAGGTACTTTGACCTGCTGTCATCCATGCTGGAAGAGCATGGTCTGTTAAACCAGCCATCACAGGTTTACAACTGTGATGAGACTGGCTTCCAGATGGATGACAGCAGGTACAAAGAACTGACACCCGGGGGTCTACACATGCTTATCAGCAGGCCCCGGCACCCGGGACCACATGCTGTGGATTCAAGCCACCTCATGCCCTCCTCTGGCCTGAGGAGCAGCGCCACCGGCACCACCACCACCACCACCCTGCAGGAGTCAGTGGCGTCATCATCCTCCTCTCCACTGGGGGCCTCCGCATCCACCCAAACACCCCCTCCAGGTCCCTCAGCCCCTTCAAATCATCCCCTGGTGGCAGCAGGACTGATCCAGCCTGACCTTGCGGAGGTCCTGACCTGGGTCGACTATCAAAAGAAGACCATTAGTAGAGTTCCTGTTGAGGCCCGGGTCATCACTGGAGAGGAGTATGAGAGACTCCTGCGGCAGAAGGAGGATATGGCCAGGGAGGCTGAAGAGGCGAAGGAGCAGAGGGCACAACGGCCCAGACCACCAAGGGTCCCACCCCTGGGACAGCAAGAGGGAACCTCTGACCCCACCACGGCCTCCGGGACAACCCCCAGCAATATTAGCAGGGCCAGTGCACTCTCCACCTCTCCTAGTGCCTCCTCCTCTTCCTGCTCACGCCTGCCAGCAGAAGGAAGAGGTGACCTTATTGCAAATTCACCAGTGTTACTGTTCCTAATATTTCAAAGGTGAATACAATAAAATTTTAAATTAATCACAATCTAAATTTTATCAACCCGCAGGTGAAAAGAGAAAAGCTCCGGCACCGAAGACAGGTGACTTAAATATTCAGTTGGCAATTTAATCACTGTTCAGGAGCTTTTAGTTTGTATCTTACCTTTTCAGTGTGGTAGATTTTCTTGTATAATCTGTAAATGTCCAGGTTCTAAAGATTATTCTTACAGGTAGAAAGAAAGTGCGGAAGGTCACGCAGTTAGAGGAGGGAGGGGGCAGAGATGCGCCCATGACACAAGCCAAAGGTAGCCAATAAATAGATAGCTAGTATAATAGATAAGAGTTCTTAAAAATATGTAAAAACATTGGTTGATAGCACATTACATAAAGTTACAGTGGACAAACTCTCTTAATTTATACTCTGTCAGCAAAGGAAACAGAGAGTGAGACAGTGTTTCTTTCATGTCAGACATCTGTGGCAGGTGTAGACAACCCTCCAGGGGATGATGCCATCGTGTCATGGGTGTACTGTCCCCTGTATGAGGAGTGGTTTCACTGCAGCTGTGAGCAGAAGAACCTCTCCAAAGAGGAGGATTTTAAATGTCTTTGGTGCCGGAGGACCCATGCTCGCATCATGTCCTCACTACATTTATAATTTCAAGTGTTTGTGTGTGTGTACATTTAAAAGTTCAAGTGTGTGTCATGTTTAATATTAATATGATTTTAATTTATTTTAATATGGAATTATTTTTTAATACATTTAAAACAGTTTTAATAAAGTTTGTCTTCTTAAAAATGGAGTCTGAGGTCAATTTTTTACAGCATTAGTTAAAAAAATAAAAAACAACACTGCGTATTTAATCAATAATAATAATATAATAATAATAATAATAATAATGAAACAATACAATAACTTCACATTTTACTAATAAATATATACATTTTTTTGTTATTTTGTTTTTTTACAATTTTACATGCTGTATTAGGCTGAAAGATGAGTTACGGGAAACCGGAAGTGAGGTGGCCGATATTGGGGGAGCCCCATCATTCTAGTAGTACTAGCATCAAAGTAATCAAAAACATTATTATTGAAAAAACTGTTTTCTCATCATGTCAAATCACTCTTGGACATTAATCTACACACATATCTCTCCTGAAAAACATTAATTGGGGTGAGTAAAGTGCTTTCATTTATTTACAGTTAGCTTAGATTCCCGATGTTTTGTTTTTTGAGGTGGCTGATAATAGGGGTACCTACGCTAAGTAAAGCAGGTTGTGCCAAAAGAGGGAGTGTTCAGATTAAAAACTGGTCAAATAAAATTGTCAAATAAATGTTATACATACATGTTTAGTCACAAAATCACTACAAATCTTTAATTACATTAAGAATGGTTGCAAAGAAAGAAAACTGTGTGTTGAATTTTTACAGTCACAACTAAACTGAATACCCATCAAGAAAACTTTCTCTAAAACAATTATTTTAATTTTAGTTTATTTTTTATTGTAGTTTGTTTTTTATTTTATAGTTATTTATGTATGTATACACAGTAGTTTGTAGATTTCATTTTTTCATAATTTACTTACTTGAGGCTTGGTTACTCACTCCGATGAACTGAGGACTGACGAACTGATAACCTCAGAGACAACTTAACAACTTAACAACTACCAACAGTAGAGCTGAACGGTCTGGTTCTGGAAGCAAAATCCAGTGTGTAATTCATAATCACACACACACACACAAACACACACATCATCTAAACCGCTTATCCTTCTGGGTCACGGTGATTCATAATCACCTCAGGGATTTTAAATTTTTACCTGTAATATTTTATCCAGCTGGCGTAGACTTACCAGGAGCTACGAGATTGTGAGACTATGGTCCACAGCTCCAATTAAAGCCATGAGTCAGTTTAATTTCAACATCTTATAACAAAGTCTGAAAATCGCGTTTTCTTGCCTCATTCCTCATAATGAAATACATTACCCACAAGTCTTACAGCGAGCTCCACCAATCAGGGGCGTCGCTGTTACCATGGAGATTGAAACAGTTGGTTCCAGAAAGGCACGAAGCATCGCCTCAGCAGCCATAACGTTAGTGTAGTTTCACTGTCAGATACGATGCGGTAATTTAGGGATCCAGAGAAGAGAGTTCGAAGGGCTTAAAACCAGAGAGTGGTTGGGTAGTGGAGCGTAATGGTTGTGTAGTGGTTGTGTAGTGGAGTGTAAGTTTTGTATGTGTGAGGTGGGGAGAAGGGCCCTGGTCAGTTCTATCACAGTTAGTATGAAAGACAGCACGTGCAGGGTTTGTCACTTATCAAAAATGATCTGAATCACCGTCTAGAAATAGTATATCAACTATTTAGTAAGAACATAAAAAAATAACTTAGATACCACTGTACCTGCCTAGCAACTTCCTAGTAACAACCTGGAATATCATATCAATCATCTACCATCTGCCTGGCATACCATAATAACCATAAGTCCAAAATATACAACTTTTTAACTCAACAAGTACCAGTGGATTTATTTGAACAGCTCTAACACACTCTACAGCCATCAGGCTACATCGGTTTAACCATTACCTACAGCTTTAAACCTCAATAGTAATATTTAAACAGCTTTAACACACTCTACAGCCATCAGATCATCAGGCAATATCAGTTAATGAAGTTCATAGTTTAACATTTTAATGTAATTAACTGGCTTTTTCAAGCCAACTTAAAGTTTGTTCACAAACTTTCCCTTCCTAGTTATTATTATTATTATTTTTACTTATTTGAATGTACCTGACTCATTTCTTTTTATTTATTACTTTTTGTTACTGCAAATAAATAAATGACACATTAAAAACCTACATTGGTGCAGTATCCTTTTATTGTGAACTTTGTTGTAATATTTCACACTACAGTATCAAGATGAGCTGGGAATAGTCTGTCACTGATGGCCAGCTTTCTCAGAGTCCTCAGAGCACAGAGGATTGTGTCCACATTTGGGGCAAGGCTGGGCCAGTGTTCTGAAGACCAGGCTGCTCAAGTCAGCGAGCACTGATGGTGACATTGAAGGGATCAATGCAGCCAAGGTGCTCTGTAGCTGGGCAGCATTCAGGTGGAGGTCTGTGGTGGTGGTCTGGGCCAAATCAGTCATTTTGGCCAGAAGAGACTGCAGGGTAGGGGCCAGGCTGGACTTGACAGAGGAGGTCAGGGATGGAGCATCACTGATGGCTTCCTGGCTGAGGCCGAGATCCAGAGAAGTCTTAGTGGTGTTAGGGGTCGCCTCCTCAATCAGGCCTGACTGAGAGGTCTGACTTCGGGATGTGGAGGCCAAAGTCACTGGGTTAGAACCAGAGTTCCGTTTCGCCTTGACCTGCAAACGGCGCTTCACATGGATGAGGAGCTCAGGGTGCTCTCTGCGGAAGTAGCCATTGTAGAAAACTTCTTTCTATAGTAAACATGGAGAGTGAATAGGTTACAGCCTGTTTACATGCTTAATATCTATTCAGCAGTTATTCTATTCCAGGGGTCACCAGTTCTGATCCTTAAGGGCCAGAGTCCAGCACAGTTTGGTGATTTCCACCAACAAACTGGGAAATTAAACTGTACAGGTCTCCTCCCCCCAGAATGGGAACTGTTGGTCTCTATTCTTAGCCATCTTACCTTAGAAGTAGATTCCATCTGATCCATACAGGTGCTCTCTAACCTGCCCTCCAAGGATCTGATCTTCTTGAAGCCATACAGGTTGAGCTGTCGCATGAAGCTCTTCATCACTGAAGTCTCGAAGATCTTTAACTCTCCCTGTCGACTGAGAATCTCAGCCAAGAAAAGCTCTACATCAATGACGATGCAGGTTCCCCACCGGTGCCATCCGATGGACTTGTAGGTCTCGTTCTCCACTATGTGCCACAACTTCTGTGGGAAGGTGAGTGTGGAAAAGTTCACCTCCTTACCGTCAGTGCGACTCCTTTTGATTGAGAATGTCTGGGCGAGGGTCTGGTCATCACTACCTTCACTTGCTTTCCTTTTCATTGTCTTGGTCACTTAACAGCATAAATCATCAACCTATCACTGAGAGTGATTAATCAAGAATGAGCTGCTGAACTGAAATGTAGGGTTTATAAATTGTCACCCACTTGTGATGTCACTGATGATGTCATAATGGAGCTGCGTGGACAAATACTACATATATATATGGTGTGTGTGAGTGAGTGAGTGAGTGAGTGAGAGAGAGAGAGAGAGAGAGAGAGAGAGAGAGAGAACTAGGATGCTGATGACATCACAGTGAAGCCATTAGCTGCTGTAAAATGAATGCTTGTCTATGGACCCAATGTTAAGATATTCTGAAAAATTGCTTATATCACAAAAATGCTCAGGTTTACTGCGATTTTTTGCAGAAAAGCCCAGTTTATGTTCTTTCACAAGACATTTCATGTTAAATAATCCATGCAAAAGTTTTATATCTGATATATATATATATATATATATATATATATGATCTATAATTTCATATGAATGGATGTAGCTATTCAAATGTATGTACATCCAAATACATTTTAGCATTTATGTAGATTAGTGTGCATCAGTCATGTGCAGTTTGAAATTCAAAATAAATAAATAAATAAATTAAGTATCAGAAACACACCTTACCAGCAGTAATACAACAGTGCGTTATTGAAGATCTGTTGTGAATGTAAAAGTACTGTGTTGAGGAGCTGGATATGGTAATAGCAACAGCATCTGTATCAGCTGATATTCTTTCTCCTCATGCTTTGTTAGGGCTTACTTAATTTTTTTAATTAAGAAAAGCTGTTTTTTTATGGCAACATCAAATATTAAGATTAAACCTAATCAAAACTTTTTGTTTTTGTGTTTAATTGGCTTGATACATACTTAGAACTTTACTTACAAAAAAATCAAATTGCTTACAAAATCTTTAACTTGTATATTAACAGAAAAATAGAACTTTAAACTGATTGGTAAGACTGGAAACAACAAAGGTTGTCAGACCAACAATATTAGTTTAAACAGCCTAAATCATGCTTTTTTGTGTGTTGTTTTTACCCATGAAGTCCACTTATAACGTTTGTGTTTACAACCCATAAGGAAACTGAATGACAGTGATATAATTAAAATAATAACTAACCAGGGCTTTAGTGGACAAAATGCTAGGAAATGGTGCAACAATACAAAAAGGCTTCTGCAAACAAAATAAATAAATAATAATAAATAAATAAAGGCCATTAAGAGCCACATTATGTACACACACTTAATAAATCCCCCTTAGAGTAATATTAGTGTAATTTTAACGTCCCTTAAGCTGAACCACCATCACATCAAACCAGATAGCAGATACCTGACTAGATCAGTGACCATCTCTTCATTCGGACGTTAAATTACATTATAGGTGGACGGTACCCCCTTACATCACCATGGCATCCCCAACTGACTGCACGACAAACCAATCTTGCTAGCGCAGGTTAATACATACTGGACAGCTCTCATATGATGTCACATGAAACTTGTGTGTACACCATTAGCTTGGAGCCGATAATCGCTTGGTAATACAAGTCTTTACACCAGGTTACGTTAACTACCACATCACTCACTTATATTAAATAAAGACCTAATATTAGAAAAACCTTGATTATTGTTCAAAACATAACAAGTAACATTAGCTAAATAATACAAAGTTGATTACTGACAAATATTCCTGTCAGCACTTAAATTAACCAGCTAGCTATCAGCTTCATTGTATTAATAATTTTGTTAAATTCGTTTTCATTTACAACATACAACATTATTCAGCACAGAAAATCTTGCCATTTATAAAGAATCATCATATTTCCTTATTTATTTTCTTATTTTAAAAATGCTTTATGGTACCAGAGGACAACAAGGCCAACTTCTGAACTTCACACACTCTCACATTCGTTCCCGATCAAGCCATTATAGAAGTCTCGTGATGATCTGTGAAACCAGCCTCTTCTAGCTGCTTCTTCTTTTTTCAACATTAGGTCAGACCAGACACTGTGCAGCACCACCTATTGTTTTATATATGTTTCTTTTAATGTGGTTTCAACTGATGACTTTATAAGCACTCCATCAGTTCAGTATCATTTATACAGTAACTGTGCAGGCGCAATCAACTACAGACCAACTCTTAAATTTATATGTACATGTAATTATATTAAAATTGAATTAAAATTCTAATTTATTTTAGCACTTGAATCATTTACATGTTAGAAAAAAACTACACATTAGTAAATACTGTTTTTGTCTGATAATTGTCCTCATGTTTCATTCTTCTGTTTGGATTTATATTACACCTTATTTATATTTGATTATTTATGTTTTTCTGAGGATTTATACAAACCGAAATGTTGTGTGCAGCACAGGTAAAGACCTCCATCCAGTCCAGTACAGCTCCAGTGCAGCAGTGCACATCAGAATGCTTACATACTGCGTATATTGTGTTATCCAGCAAGTAATAAGACCTTAATGGGAATTGGCTTAATTCCATCAGAGATGAGTAGTTTCCTGAAAACACCTTTAGATCCAATTAGAAAACCATCAGATTCATCAAGAGCCAGACACAGGTTACCTAATTAAAATGTTACCTATTAAACTATTACAGTTCTTCACATGTTGATCCCAGCAGTCATAGTGTCTCTGAATCAATTTTAAATGAGCGTCGGCCCTGAGAAGGTGGCAGCATTCCTGGATCCTGTTTATATATGGTTTCTTCTTTGCATTTTAGAGTTTTAACTTGCTTTTGTGGATGCAGCAACAAACCGTGTCTGTGTTCACAGACAGTGGTTTTTAGAAGTGTTTCTGAGCCCCTGCAGTTTCCACTAGAGAATCGTATCTGTTTTTAATGCAGTGCTGCCTGAGGGCCCAAAGAACATGGCCAGCAAATACTGCTTTTCGGCCGTGTCTCTTGCATACAGAGATTTATCCAGATTCTCTGAATCTTTTAAGGATATTACGTTCTGTAGATGATGAGAAGCAAGTCCTTTGCTATTTTATATTGAGAAACGTTATTCTTGAATTGTTGTGTTATTTGATCGTGCAGTCTTTCACAGAGTGGTGAACCCCTCCTCATCTTTACTTCTGAAAGACTCCGCCTCTCTGAGATGCTCATTTTATACCCAGTGATGTTACTGACCTGTTGCCAATTAACCACCGGATGTTTTTTTAGCCTTACACAACTTTACCAGCCTTTTGTTGCCGCCATTCCAACTTTTTTGGAACCTGTTGTTGGCATCAAATTCAATATGGGCAAATATTTTTCAAAAAACAATAAAATTTCATTTTATTGCATTCAAAAATTTCAAACTGAACATTTGCTATGTTCTCTTTGTACCATTTTCAATTAAATATAGAGTTTAAATGATTTGCAAATAATTGCAGTTTTATTTATATTTATCACTGTGTCCCAACTTTTTTGGAAATTCGGTTGTAGATTTTACTTCTTTTGGGGCAGATTTATGGCAACTTGAATGCTAATATCGCTCTCTGAGAAAAAGTTCAGACTACAAGTGACTCCCAAGGCCCTGTCCACATGCTTTACATATTAAACAAGGTGTTTTCTGTTATTACAGTAGAATTGACATCATTCAGGTAACCACCTGGACATTTAAGCTGTACAGAAACTACCACAGATTTCAGTTAATCGCATGCAGTAGTGACAGTGTGGAATTTACTATAGCCTTTTATAGTCCCCATTATAACATAGTGTTTTAATAGTAAAAGTGAATAAAATACTTCATGGGCAAATTATATAATACTATTGTTTAATTTTTTATAATGTTTCCTGGCCATAAATGGGGATCAGAAGAACTTTTTTCTCCAGGGTTAGAGCTAGCTGCTCTACGGTAAAACCCAGTCACTTTAGCTCTGTTGTTTTAATGCATTGAGTCACTCTGAAGCAAGTTGGCAAACAAGGGTGAGAGCTGGCAGAGCGTAACAGGGAGAACAAAGAGACAGATTTATAACATCTCTCTCTCTCACACACACACACACACACACACACTTCTTAAACATGAACTCCAATTTCCCAACATATTTACAAGCTGACACATTTGTCTGGATTTTGTTGTTATTTTGTTGTCTAATGTAGGCAATGTCGTTGGGCACCTCTGGTCCTAGTTTGCCTGCTGTCTGACAAGCACATATTTTGCGAGGGAATGCAATTTCATTAACTTTTTTTTTTAAAACACTGCCCCTTAAGGGCTCCGTACTGCTGCAGCAACAACTGTAATCTGCAACAACTCATGAAGCTGAAGTTGCTTCTCATTGTCCTGCTTCTCGTTAAAATTTTCCCATTACACCTTAAATGGTGCAGCAGTACAATCTGGTGCCTCGGGCATCATTTAAGGTGGAACGAGAAGTTGGAGAATGAGAAGCAATTTCAGCCTCACAAAAAGTCGAACATTGAGAGATATATACAAGAGACTCATGGAAAAGTTTCCTGACATGAGAAAAGCGGCTATAGCTGAGCTAAAGGTTAAAGCAGAGCAAAGTAAGTCTGAGTTTGTGTTTATTTAATTTTTAGCATGAACAAGTGCATCAGTACCTACTGAGATATACTTA
This sequence comes from Colossoma macropomum, assembly GCF_904425465.1. NCBI lineage: Eukaryota > Metazoa > Chordata > Actinopteri > Characiformes > Serrasalmidae > Colossoma > Colossoma macropomum. The sequence goes on along the minus strand of NW_023495697.1, from coordinate 36,389 downwards.
CAACAGTGATGGTAAAACGGACATAAAATGTTGTGGCTCCCAAGGTGGTTTCATTATTGCTGAAAGGACAAAATGGCTCTTCTTAACATTTCGGTTGCGACTCCTGAGCTAAGCCTACTAGTAACATTAAGGGGTGTCCGCGACCTGTCCGTGGTTCAGTCAGGATTGCACAATCGCCACCAGCCCAGTTAACGACCGTTTACTATGGTTCAGATTGTAGCGAAAAATTTTGCTATAACTACACAAAAAATTGTAGCTATAATTTGGCTCTCTAGAGTACTTAGCTAGCGTTTGCTAATTTAGTTAACTAGCTAGCCGTTGTGACTACTAACCCCAAACATCAAGACACTAAATTGTTTTAAATCTTGTTTTTGCTATCCTACTGACCAGCTAGGACAGCTGTGTAAATCAGCTTAGGTTATGTATTGCTAGTACAGTAGCTAACATTACCTAGTTATTTCTCATTTTAGTTACTGATAACAGCTACTGGAAAGGTTATGATTCACAGAGATAGATGGTTGTGCCTTATAAATATTTTAAACTCAGAAATCGGCTCGACATCAGTGCAGCCGCAGCAACAAGTTCAGCTGCAGATTCAGCAGCCAAGTGAAGCAACTGAGGCAGAAGATGGAAAGGTGTTGTGTAGTGAAAATGTTAGCTGACATTACCTTGCATTAACTTACATGGTTAAGTGAAAGGCTGTAAGATTGGGGCGATTTTAAACACTTTCCATTAATTTTACATATTGATCCTTTAAGTTGCTTTATTCTTGCTAAAACACATTTTTAAATGTATTCATCCATAAAAATGATTAAAATTAAAGCCAAAAGGAAAAGTCAGAGCCAATGAAAGAACAGCTAATGAAAACTGGACAAGCACAGCCAGTAACTAGCACGTGGGTGTGACAACTAGCAGCCACATCAGACCCCTCACTCTTTAAGGGGGGGCACTCAGAAAGACACTGGTTCTTCAGCAGCATTTTCAGCTGCAGGACTATCAGTGAAAATTAAGAGAGCCTTTAAGATCAGAGAAGCACAGCTGGAACTAAACACACTGGAAAACTCACATGTGGAGTAATTTGGTGAGAGCTTTCTGAGATGCTGCTGTAATAAACTGAATATTAGCACATTATCAGTGTATTTATATATGTATGCTAGTAGCTATTTAGCTTGTTAGCGGCTAACAGACTCAAAAGCAATTTTTTCATATTAGTCAAAGATAAAACTTAGTAGATGTCAGCTCACTGTCTGTTTTTATGTAAGAAACAGATATTCATGTACTGTTAAAACGCTGATATAGCAGTGAAAAAACTTGTAGCTTCACTGCTACATGTGAGCCATGTGGGTGCCTCATGGTGCTGTGAGTGAGACGTAGATCTGTGGTGTAAAATGCATTTTATACTTAGTTTTAAACTCTTTTGAATATGTTGGATCATGTGCTCAACATAAGCAACGCTGTGTGAAATTCATATTCATATATATATATATATATATATATATATATATATATATATATATAGCTTATTATGTTAATAAGCTAAATATTAGTGACTTGTAAAAAGAGCCTTTGAAACCTTGAGTTGGCTAAACTTTTTTTCCTTCTTTTTTCTTTCTTTCTCTATGAAGTGGTTGCCTGTGTGTTTAACAGGTTATTGGGTTACTTTAGTGACAGGATTGAGTTAATAGACTTGTGTTGTATATAGTTCAGGTTTTTTGGAGGACACATTTACCCACTGAAGATAACTGCATGTAGAAGACTGAAGGATGAGGACATCTTTCTGAAGACAGGGAGGACTTTCACACAGCCACAGCCACACTTGAACAAACTGGTGAAGATTCATATACACTATATATACAGACACACACACACACACACACACACACACACACACACACACACACACAAACAAAACACACATTGATTTGGATTTTATTAATTTTTGTTTATTTGTGAACAGCATTCAAAACTCAGGAATAGTATTTGGGGGAAAAAAAAGAAGAAGATGCACTAAAGTTTACCCCAGGGCCCCAGGGGGCTTAGCTTACATGGACATTGTGATTATTAGTGTCTCTATTCATGTGAATCCTGATGATAGATTATACCTCTGTTCCTGTCAACCTGAAATGAAGTAAATACACACACACACACACACACACACACACACACACACACACACACACACACATCATCTAAACCGTTTATCCTTCTGGGTCGCGGTGGGGTGCTGGAGCCTATCCCAGCTGTCATTGGGCGGAAGGCAGGATATGCCCTGGACAGTTCACCAGTCCATCGCAGGGCAGACAGACAGACATACACACACTCACACCTAGGGGCAATTCAGCATGTCCAATCAACCTGACTGCATGTCTTTGGACTGTGGGAGTAAACCCACGCAGACACGGGGAGAACAGGCAAACTCCACACAGAAATGACCCTAGTCGCCCGGCCGGCAATCTAACCATTCTTGCTGTGAGGCGACAGCGCTACCCACTGCGCCACCGTGCCACCCAACAAAAATACAATTAGGTTAAAATATTTTTGATTAAAGTCTGGTTTATGCTGTAAATATGAACCCATAAAAATCTTGTAACGTCACCTCTTGAACCTAGAAGTAATCTATTGTCCAAGCATAGCAAACATAAATGGTACAGGTAGGTTGTTTGATAGCTGGCTAGGTTAGCCAGCATGCTAACAGGCCGATATATCTCCACAGTTAACATAATAATAATAATAATAATAATAATAATAAAAAAAATAATAATAATAACGATAATTAATATAGCCACAAGCGACAATGAGTGGATCCAAGCACGCAGTAACCCAAGTCGGCCTACTAGGCAACCATGTGGAAAAGGAAAAAAAGCAAGACAAGACAGAGTTTATAAAAAGTCCAACATTTGTCAAGATTGACAGACCATTACAAAGTCCATGTTTATATGAATGAATGAAGTGTTTGGAGAATGAGGCTTACTGAGTTTTAGCTGTTTTAGTCAACCTCCAGGTTGCTGTTGGTCTCCGAAGTGGTTGCTAAGGCGTTTCAAGATGCTTGCTATGGTCACTTGAGTGGTTGCCAAAATGTATCTAGGTGATTACTTAGTTATTGCTAACTAGTTGCTATGGTGCTTATGCTGGTTGCTAGTGAGTTTCTACGTGGTTGTTAGGTGGTTGCAAAATAATTGGCAAACTGTTGATACTCTGTCTCTGGTGGTTGCTAAGTTGTTGCTATGTGGGGGCTATGGGATTGCACTTCTCAGGCCAATGCCTGTTACAAATCACACATGAGTTTAAGCGTTTAAACATCTTCTTTGGAATCATGAATACAATGAAATGTGAACAAAGAGACAACACGACCCATCATCCATAAATTTCACCCACACATGAGAAAATCCCAGGGGAATCTAATGCATGAAATCCTTACCATCCAACATGGCTCCTGAAGAAAGTATGGTTCGATATCCAACTTGATTTTGGACAGTGAGGTATAGAGGGCAACAGAACACTTATCAAAACAGATGAAAACTGCACAAAACACGGCACGCTAACTTTCAGTGAAGAAACAAGAAACTTCAAACATATTATGGACTGAGAGTGAGAAAAGTATGGAGTGCTCAAGGGTTTCAAATGTGAAGAGAGCCTATGTCCAGTTGCAACATTAGAAAAATAATGCCACACGATATATGAGCATTTTATTTACATGCCAAAAAGTCACCGTCTGCAGCATATGTAGTACGGCACATTGCAAGTCTACTGGGAGTGAATGAGCTTGCCACAATGCTTCCACAGATACGCAGCGAGGTTGGTACACCCTGAATATATACCAACCACTGCTTGGTTTCCAGAGCAGGTCAAAAATTGTGGAGTCAAAGGAGATTATGCATGTTACCAGACATTAGTGGGAAGGTATAAAAGGACTTGTGCAGTTATCATGCAAGTAACCTTAAAGTAAGGTATATGTTTAGAGTTCTAAATAGCGATACTAATTACGTGTCTGAGAGTTGACTGGAAAGCTGCTGGAGACCCTCACTAGTTGACAAAAAAATTTTTTTTTTCCATTCCATCTTTGTATTTCAAACCAGCATTACATCGTAGTGCTATATAAACTCTGCTAGGCAGTTGTCACTGTTGCACAAAAATGATTTGTTTCTAGAATTCATTTTTGGTGGAAGTAATTGCCAAAGTTAAAATCATATTTATTCTGACATTTATGTTATGTTTGCTTTATTGTGTTTCTTTATTTTGGAGGCCTGTTGTTTAACAGTAATGGAGCGTGTGAGGTGTGGTATTGTAAATAACATCATGGCTGTGTGAATCTATGACTCTTTGGCTGTGATCTTACTCATGAGAACACTCATTCATGTCATATGGCTTAATGAGGTCATGTTTTTTAATATGTGAGCTTTCATTTGATAAGTTAATTTAAAAATGTTATACTCTAAGGCTTAAGATAAGAATGAAAAAACACTTCAAGTGTTAGTATGTCTACGTTTTGTAATGTTAAACAGGCTAAAAAGGTTTAATATTAGTATATTTCAATAAGCGTTTGTATAAAATGTTTGTTCTGTCAGTGGGCATCATTTAATCATTTTTAGATCAAAGTCACTGAGCTCATTTTACATGAATTAATGCACTTCTGAGAAAAAACACTGAACTAAATATTAATTTATGGAATGTATTTGCCACACATATATAAATTTTGTTTCAGGGTGTGATAGGTCAAATAAAATGTTATTATCTATAATACATCATGTTTTTCATCAACAATTCACCAGCAGTGGATGTTGCCAAAAAAGAAATGTAAAAGTTTTATGATTAAGTTCAAGATGAACTCACAAGACCTGCTCATGTCTTGTACTGCTGGTGATGAGGAAACTGCAATGCCAAACTTGTAAAAATAAAACTGAAGGGTATGAGAGTACAGTGAATTTTTCATTACTAATACATTCTTCAAGCAATTCAGATGATGTCTGTAGACCTGGACATCACCAGATACAGTTCACTAAAACAAAGTTCTTTGCAGCAGGAGATGGAGGCATTCCTTTTTTATTGCAAAGACATGGAGCTGATTTTGGAACTTGTAATGTGCAAGCTCCAAGTGAAGCTGAGGACAAATAATCAAGCCTATATAGTTTCAAAATATGTTCTAAGAACTTTCAACTGATTTCAGGTGACAGAGAATCAGAGGAGCTATGTTGAGACCCAAAGAAGTTATCAAATATGAATCAGAGAAAAACTGGGAATGAAGAGGAAAATGAAATCGAATTCGATGACAGATTGCACAGTGAAGACTGTAAAAAGAGAAGAGAAGCTAGAATCAATTAGAGTGAGGATTTTTAAGTGAAATAAACCCTAAATTCCAGAAAGCTGCCAGGAAGGACCAAGACCAGTACAACCAGATGGAAACAAATGTGGAAAGACTAGGAGTGTTTTTCAGAAAATTTGCAATCAAAAATAAATTTTAGTCTAGATTTGTCATACTAAGAGATCTCAATGGACAACTTGTCCTAAAAATCTAATGGAAATGAAGTGAATGCATAGAATGTTTCTACAAAAGACATCAATTGTCACGATACTTTACAGAGTGTCAGCTACATAGAAAAAAAACTTTGTTTGCTCGAAGATGTAGTCAGTTAATCTCTGGGACCATTGCCCAAAACATTTTTATTGACATATAAATTAAATGGGGTAAGGAGAAATGTGCTAACTATTAAACAATGTTTCTTATATGACATGCATGATAGAGATTTGCCAGATGTCCAAGTGGGATTCAGGAAAGGAACTGGAAATATAATGGTATATGTACACTGGGTTATAGAAAAAAGCAAGGTATTAAAGTAGGAAGTCAACATGCGTTTCACTGACTACAGCAAAGCCTTTGACTGTATTGATCAAACAATTATGGAAATATCAGTCTCAGAAAAATGGTTATACCATGGCATCTTATTATTCTCTTGAAGAATTTCTAAATCTACAGCTACAGTATAGTAAAGTAAAGTAAAGTATGTAGACATGGCTGGATTTTATCACTATAGCTCAGAAAAGCAAACTGAAGTGGTCAGTGGTTAGACACATTATGAAAAGAACAAATTCTAAGGTAAAGACTATAGAGCTGGAACAACTGGAGGTAAAAGAGAAGGACGGTGGATGGACACAGAGAAATCATGAAGCACGAAGACCCAAATGTTTGTTATTCTTATTCTGCAGCTCCTATCATACGATGCAACATTAAAAGTTTTTCACTTTGTTGATATATCCGTTGGTGCTTTTATATGATAGTAGAGACATCATGAGCGAAATAAGCAGTCAATACTAGGGCTGAGTACTTCCACTTTGAAACTCCAGTGTACCAATGACACTGTGAAAATCAGTGCCTCAGACAGGTATTGTTTCATAGGTCACCTACCTAAGGAACCAGTCCTGTGAACTTGCAAGTGGGGCTTTCTGTATCATCACAGCTCCATACAGGTCATATTTTGAAAGGCAAGGTTCACATTTTTTTTTAAAACATTGCCACAGATGTGTTTTCATATGCAAAGTTGCAAAAGGATTAAATGTGAGCCTATATATTTTACAGGTTGATCTGAAAATTAGCAACAAGCGGGTGCAGTTTTTCTGGAAAAACTTCTGCCAAACTTCCAGAGAAAACTTGAATTTGCACTGGCTATTTTCCAGAGCAGTGTTTTGAAAATTTTACTCAAAAACAGATGAGGTTTGTCAGAAAGCTTATACTGAAGCCAAATGCTTTTCGATCTATTTACCCTGAGCACCCATCAATTATGAGCCAATATGTTCATCAACTATTAAGTTTATATTTGTTGTGTTTTATCTATTGACTGTGCACCTGAATGTAAATGCAGCACCTTTTAAGGTGGTATGGGACATTTGAATAAGATGCTTACGAATAAGAACCTAACTTCTGCTATGTCTGAGTGTGTACAATAAATCTGCAGTGTGCTAGATAATATCAGACAATGTTAGCCTTACAAGTTACAAGATTATTTATGTCAAATGCTGACAGGACGTTTTATATAGCCTGGAAATGTTTGCGAAGTGAATTAGAGCAAACATTACTCAAAGTTTGTCATATAGCTAAGCAGCTGAATTGTTGATGGCTATATTCAATATAATAATTCTGACAGAAAACGTCACATGATTGTGGGATGTTCATCAGGAAAGCATGTCATAAACTGCTAATATAGCTAATTCAAGTGCATATGGAACGTAGATAAAGATGCTATTTCTGAAAACTGTTCAGGCAAACTTCTCTCACATGGGTTTATATGCATGACTTGTGCTCAAGAAGTAGCCAACGTTATCATATCTTGGAAACACAACCATCCACTTAAGCTAGTTAAATTCATGTACCATGGATATGACATTGCTTTAAAATATTTTTCAACTGGGCATTCTAAAGCTTTCGTTCATGCCAGTAGAGGGTCTGTTTGTGTATACTGTCAATGTGTCTGTTCTGTTGGGTAATTCGATTCAACTTCTCAATACTAGTTGTAGGGCACCACTGCCGTGCACTTTGAGCATTCGACTGGGTTGAATGAGGTGTAAAATTTCTCATAAAGTGAAAAAGTACCTAGATTGGCACCAGGGAATCATCGCAGGAATGCATTTTTGTATGTGCTTCCAACAGCCTCAGAGCTAAAACATACACTTCACGTAGGCACGACTGCAGTGTTTGCCATGTTTTTGCTGTATTTTAGAAAAAAGCTTTATATTTTGGGTAACTCACATTAACAGACAGATGAACGAGTAGAACTAAAGCTGATGCGTCAGCGTTTGAAACCGACGTTCCACCGGTGGAACCGTCCTAAGCAGAGACTATCCAAAGCAGATTTCACCGGAAGGACAGCATTTGTGAAAAGGTTAAAGCACCGTAGTCAGAACCTTCTGTTTTCAGTATTGGTCAAACAATGCACTTTCACACAGATGTTGAGAATCAGTAAAGAAAGTGTCATTTTTACTCCTTTAAACATGTAGTGATCTCATAAAAAGGTTAATTGCTGCATACCTTATGAGGCGTCTTAGGTAAAATCCTCCTTGCTACTTGGTAGATATATAGCTTGGCCTTTATTTCCTATAATTTATGTCACGGTAAGAAGTTGCATTTAAATAGCTTCCGGAATTTGAACATCGTTCTGCATTATTTTTTGACGATGCTTTACTTGTTTATTGTTTGTTTATTACGTTTTTTTTCTGCTGGATGCAGTTCTTTATTGTAGTATACCTGTAGACATTTTCTTTCATTCTTAGACTACAAACGGCTCGTCACATCAACCTAGAAAATTACTTCATGTGGTAACAAGTAAATTAACTAATTTTATTCAACATCAAGAAATACTTTGAATGAATGTTTCAATGTATTTTTTTTATTTGAATAAAACTAGTTCAATTGTTTGTGACTATATGAAGTATTTTTAGGTTGATTTGACGAGCCATTTTTACAGTGTAATGTAGTTCATTATTCAACTTTTATTGAACATTTTAAAAATAGATTTAAGCGTGTATTCTGTTTGGTGACAACTGATGAATCAAATTATCTGTTTCAGAACATTGATTTAGATATGATTACTATTATTTTTTTATGTTTAAAATTTTTTTTCAACACAGTGCATATATCATGTTATACTATTCTTTTCTCTATAATTCTCCCTTTCTTTGTTTTTTAATTTTTATTATTACATTTGGTTTGTTGTATAAGAGCCTTTAGACATTTAGACACCAGATGGCTTAAGACAATGTAAATGGAAGTTGTTCTGTGCGTATTTCATGTTAAATAGCACCCCCTACTGAGGACTTTTAGTTTGGCAGCTTTTGACTTTCCCTTGCTAGGGCAAAAACCAGGAAATAGCTTGGTCTGATGCCACGCTTTGCTGTGAAAGATTATCTGGTGCAATCGTGTTCGTTTATCCTGTCAAAAGCATCGTCTGTAAGTGTTTCAGACATCATATAGACACTAGTTTAATATTTTATAAGTATGTGAGATTTATGTTCGCTTTAGCTTTTTTTTCTTATTCGTGTTGAAAAGCACTATATAGCCTTGTTCCTATATCATCCCATTGTTAGCTTAGCTTCTATTCCTTGTTGCTATATGTGTTAAACCATATGAGAGCTTAAAGCCATTTATACTCAAGATTTATAATTTGTCAGTGTGGTTTGCATAGCTTTGAAATGCTTATTTTATTAAATGTTAAGCTGGTAGTATGTAAGTTTCGTAATCAGCAGAGCATTGCATTCAGTAGCCTTCTCCAGTCAACCTGTACTGTTGTGTAATACTGAGCATACTACAGCTCTAAAGCATTACTTATGCTGTACATTGTTATTTTTATTTTTCCTATAGTTTCACTCCTATTCACTCAGTGCATGAATGTGCAGCTCAATAAAGCACTGGAGCTTGGAGGCTATATCCTGACTCCCATGTATTCGTTCCAATGGAGTTTGGCTTGTTGTTAAATTGTGTACTTACATACACACAAGGAGAACAGTATAGAAGTACTTTTGCAAAGGTTGACACAGATACTTAACGGCCGTTTCCCGACCTTAGCTCAGTCCTACTTCAGATCAAAAGATGGCAACTTTGTAATAAAACTCAGTAATTTAACCCAGTGCTTCTCAATACTAGTTGTAAGGTACCACTGCCATGCACTTTGAGCATTCGACTGAGTTGAATGAGGTGTAGGAAAGAAATCACCAGACAGTGCTGGGACTTCTGCCCTGCCGGACGGAACAACACATGCTTGTGATATATGATTAGCGACAAAATGACAAAAATGGAGATACAAGTTTTTTCTTTTGACAGCAGCGCTAATTAAATATACAGAGAAGCATCAAATTCATTTCATGTAATTTGTGTGTTTTTTATTTTATTTTCAAGTAGTCCGCGTTCGACCGCAAATCACTGAACCACAGGTGCGAGTTGTGTCGGCTACTTCAAAAACTGTATCCTTCCCTGCAAAGGTTAGCAGTACAGTTGTACTTACCTGCGGAAGCGTCAACATTCATCTGACACTCACCCTGACCATGCTGACGGAATTTCTTCAACGTAACCAGCTCTGTCACCTACTCCAAGGTGTCCAAAGCATTGAGGAGTATTTCCTCAGATCCCAACAGCTGGTGGTTGAACACAACGACGTGAACATGGTCACTTCCATCAAATTGGGCACCGAGGCGTCTGACGACCAGTGCAACGTGCTCCCTCAGCCTTCGAAGTAAAAAACCCCTGAGGCTGAGAGCAAAACCCCTAAGTTATCACAACCTATTTCTTGCCGTCAGGTCGTGCTATGCCCATATTAGGTTTTAGTATATATTGATGCTTTGCGTAACTGTTTTCCTTGACTTAACACAAAACTGTCCAACATTGAGTTAAAATATGTAGTTTTCATGTTCGGCTATTAAGACAATGGTTATTTTTACCTCTGCGTTTCCAGGCTACCTCAAAAGTAGATTGCTTTATTGACTCGGATTTGAAATAGTCTGCTTTGTGTTATACATATGATTATGTGCCTGTTCTAATGCACTATGAAACAGGATCCAATCTTATCCCAAACGTTCAGTGTAGATGCAGGTTTCCGTTACAACAGAGGATGAGCAGACCTAATTCTGTTCACAGCCCATAAACTGTCGATCATGTGCTCGTACTTTGTTTCAATGAAAACCTGCAACCACACCGGCTACATGATTACGGATAAGATTGATCAGCCCTGTTAAAAAGAAATGTTCTGTATCTTTAAAAAGTGTGAAAGTGTGCTGCATGTAAAAAGTTCAAACCAGACCAAAGATCTGTTTGTTAATTTTTATTTGGGCTCTTTATTTAAGTTCAGTCAATCAACCTTTTAAATTCAATGCCTTTGTTTTTTACGCCCATGTGTTTTTGTAGGAAGCCTCTGTTGAAATTTACAGGCAAGCTGAAACGTTTAAATGATGAATTGCAATTATTTAGTTGTGCTGCTTGGTGATTAGACTAGTTAGTTTTTAATGAAGATGTTAAATGATACTCTTTATTTGAGACTGTTTCTGTTGATGTTGAAAACAGCCACGATATTCACCAGTTTGTTATTTCTCCTACATTTATGAAGGTGGTGTGTTTCATGAAAACGTTTTACACAGTTTATTTCTGTTATTTGCATGTTTGCTTGTTTTTCCTGTTAGTATTAAATGGTTTTATGAAGATTCTCTGATTGCCATAGATTCATTTTTTTTTAGCGTAGTGGTTTTATGACATTTTATTTACATACTGAAGTGTGAAAGCAGCTGTTCATGGTGCTGAACTAGCATGGTAAGCTCAAAATCGTATCACTACATTGAAAAATTCTTAAATCCACAACAAAAACAATGAGCAAAAAAAGTTTACGAGTTTTGTTCTCTTTTTTTCATTTCAGCCCTAGCATCCTTCCATTCACTGCACTTTCTAGTGTTGGCGAAGACCTGGATCACTCCCAAGAACTCAGAGACTCCAGCAGCCCTGTCCTCTGCCTATCACTTCTCCCATTCTCCGAGACAGTCTGGCAGGGCTGGTGGCACAGGTTTGCTTTTGTCCAGAAAGAGGCGTTTCACTCCACTTACTCTCTCATCCTTCAGTTTCCTCCTTTGAGTACCATGTGGTCACTTTATCTTTCTCCACTAAGCTTATCATTGTCCTTTATCGTCCTCCTTCTTCTCTAGGCAACTTCATTGATGAGTCAGACATTCCTCTGAGTCTCTTCCCCATTGCTGGAACCCCACTCATACTTTTGGGTGACTTCAACCTGCCATCAGCCATCCTGTCTGTTACCACTGCCATCATCCTTTGACCTCACCCTCAACCAGACTCTGCCAACGCACAGAGCAGGCAACGCTCTGGACATGATATTCAGCAGACCTACCTCTGCACTGGATGAGATAGTAACTCCCCTTCACCGCTCTGATCACCACATCCTATCTTTCACACTATCCCTCCCTGCTACTCTTGTCCATTCCACCCCTTCATGCTCTTCTACTCAATGCAACCTGCACTCCATTCCTCCCTCGTCATTTGCTTCAACTATCCTGACCACCCTTCCCCATCCTGATTCATTTTTTTCTCTCTCACTGGACACAGCTACAAATGTTTTTCTTCACTCTCATCTGCAATTAACTTTGTGTCCTCTCTCCTCCAGGCCAGCTAGATCCTCCCCACCTGCCCTCTTGCTGACAGGTGTCCTGTGCAGCAACCAGCAAGAGCTAAGGAAGGCTGAGAGAAAGTGGAGGAAGTCCCAGCTTGACTCGGATCTTCACTCCTACCAATCTCTCCTTTCCAAGTTCTCACTCGAATTACTGCTGCAAAGTCATCTTTCTACAGAAATCATCAGCATCCAATCCACACAAGCTCTTCAGCATTTTCTCCTCCCTCCTTAACCCTCCTCCTCCCCCTCCACCCTCTTCTCTCACTCCCAAGGATTTTGTCACCTTCTTTGAGGAGAAGGTTGATAGAATCCACCAATCTTTTCCCTCTGTCTCCACTTCTTCCACTAGACCTCATCCTCTTGTTCTCAGTCCCTTAAACTGTTTTTCTTCTCGTTCCACAGATGATGTCCTACAACTGATCAAACCCAGTAATCCAACCACCTGCCCACTGGATCCCATCCCATCCACATTGTTCCAGTCAGTCTCCATGGATCTACTGCCCTTCATCACTTTTCTCATAAACAAGTCCTTGTCCATCAAGTTCCATCAACTTTCAAGACTTCAAGAGTACTTCCCATCCTGAAGAAGCCCATCCATGACAGCTCTGATGTCAACAACTACAGATCGGTATCAATCCTTTCTTTCCTTTCAAAATTTCTTGAACATGCAGTCTATAATCAACTGTCTCTCTCTCACACAGAACAAGCTTCAGGACCCCAACCAGTCTGGCTTCAAACCGGCACACTCAACAGAAACTGCCCTTATAGCGGTGACCGAGAAGCTCCAGTCAGCAAGATCAGCCAAACTGTCATCTGTCCCGATTCTTCTTGACCTCTCAGCAGCTTTTGACACGGTCAACCATACAATCCTTCTGGACGTCCTCACCAACCTTGGAATCACTGGCTCTGCGTGGAAGTGGTTCAAGTCGTATCTGGAGGGTCACTCTTATTAGGCAACATGGAGAGGGTCCACATCCTCTCCATGCAGGCTATCCAATGGTGTCCCACAAGGCTCGGTGCTTGGTCCTCTTCTCTTTTCACTAGTTCTCTTGGTGATGTAACATCCTTTCATGGCTTCTCTTATCACTGCTATGCTGATGACACTCAATTAATGCTTTCTTTTTTATCTTTTGACACACGGGTTTCCAGTCACATCTCAGCATGTCTGAATGACATCTCTTCATGGATGGCAGCTCAACACTTGAAGCTCAAGCCTAGCAAGACTGAGCTGCTATTCATCCTTGCAACTATAGGTCCTCTTCATGATCTTGCCATCTCATTCGAGAACTCTGATTGTTCCGTCTGAAGAGGCAAGAATTCTTGGTGCAATTCTGGATGGCCAGTTATCGTTCTGGGCTCACATGGTGAACCTAACTCGGTCATGCAGGTTTCTCCTGTACAACATCCGGAGGATCCGAACCTTTCTCACTCGAGAGGCTACCCAGGTGCTAGTTCAGTCTCGTCATCTCAAGGCTTGACTACTGCAACTCGCTATTGGCTGGTCTTCTCATGCAGGCCATCAAGCTTCTGCAACTCATCCAGAATGCAGCAGCACGGTTTGTCGTCAATCTTTTTAAGTTCAGTCACGTCACCCCACTGCTGCGCTCCCTTCACTGGCTTCCTGTAGCTGCACGCATCAGATTTAAAATGGAGGATGCTTGCCTACAAAGCCAAAAATGGACCAGCCCCTCGCTACTTGATGGCAATGGTCAAAACCCTTCGAGCTTTGAGTACAGCTTGGCTTGACCCACCATCCTTCAAGATGTGTGGAAGACAAGCATCAAGACTTTTCTCTGTACTGGCATCCAGGTGGTGGAACGAACTCCCACTGGCTGTCCAAACAGCAGAGTCTCTCACAGTTTTCAAACGCAGACTGAAGACACATCTCTTTATACAGCACTTAAGTGAGCACTGATTTAAGTATTTATGTATTGTACTGCACTGTGTTTAACTGTTCTAACTGTTTCTTTTCTCTAGGCATCAACATGGACTTTTGTTTTTAAGCAGTATCTGAGATCAGGACTGGCTTTCTCTCTAACCTATTGGCAACTAGCAAAAATACTTTCTCTAGATAGACAAAGCTCTTTTTGTAAGTCACTCTGGATAAGAGCGTCTGCTATGTAATGTCGCAGTTGTTCATTCCTTAGTTTAAAAGTTTAAAGGAATAAACTAAACCTATTTTATGTTAATTATTTTTTTGTTACCCTTTCTTTCAAGATCTAACTCAAACAAAAGGAGAGAGTGATTCTTGAGGAAGCGCTCATAAGATTATGCACCACCAGAGTTGGAAGCAACAAACAGCTAAGTTGGAGTTAGAAGAACTTATCAGCGCACTGGCTCCGCCCAGCATTTTCAGGTAGTTCTACGTCAAAGGAGAAGCTAGCAAATCCTTAAGTTTGTGCCAGCCTTGGTCAGAAAATACAAGTCACAATATTAGAATGCTTAAATATCAGATCTGAAACCTGTTTGTGTTTGTAGCTTGTCTGTCAGTTTGTGTACACTGTTTAAACCACCCTGAGAAGGAAAGTGATAAGGTCTTTTACGTGGCCAAGTGAAAGGACTTCTCCAAAGAGAAGTAGTTAGTAAAAGGTAGTGTCTCCAGCCTCGAAACCCTGACTGCAACCCGAGCCAGCTAATCAAGGAGTCAAGGAGCATTTCTGTCAATACAAAGACCGTAGGATCGCATTCAGAGCCTCAGAGCAGATTGATCATCAAAAGACTATCCAAGCTCCATCCTCGAGACGCCTCTGCCTAGTCTCCCTGACTATGGACGAATTTGCCTGTATGGCTAATACGACTGAGCCTCCATCACCAGTGAAGTGAGACACCAGTGCATGAGGTCGCAGCCGGAACATCCCTACTACATAAAATGTTCATAAATTTAATAAGTAGTCAAAAGTGCTGTTTTCATTCAGCCACAGAGCAAAACATGTCAAAGTGTAGAGATGAGTTAAGAGGGTGTTCAGGTGACCCCTTTTTAAAGTGGAGTGTCTTGTGTTTAAAAATAGGCAGGATGCACGTCTATGGGTTAACACCCCTTTTGATTAACAAGCAGGTAAACATCAAGATTTTGAGAGAACACAAAAGACTGACGAGCAATAAACTTTTTGAAACTAACGTGTGTAATAATTATAAAAGTCTTTTTCACTTTCAGATTGTTGTGATCTGTTTATCTGTGTGGAATATTCCTCAAACAAGCTCAATCACAGCTGATTTGTCAATTTGCTTCCAAGAAAGAAGCTAATCTTAAGCTTAGAATTGAAGTAAATATGAAATGCGTATTTTATGGGATTTATAATGAAAATGACAAAATAAAAGTGATTTGTTCTGGTTAGTCATTTGTGTTGTCAAGTCAAAGCTCTGGATGACAAGTTGTAGGATAACAATCATTCAACAATTTGTAAGTGAAAATGTTACAATTGAAACTGAACTGAAAAGACTGAAGATAATGAACATTTTGTTTAAGGACACAGACTTGTGGGACTGTTAATTTATAAAATTTATTTAAAAGTTCTAATGTAAAACTGTGATTCTGTGCTTTTGTTCTTTTTGATCCTTGTATTTTCATTAAAACTAAGGGTTTATTTAAAACAAAAAAAAAAAAAGACAAATAAGATGCCAAAGAAGATACAAATCTACCCTCCTCATGAGGGGAAACACTTTCTTTCTGTGCTTGTAAGAACAAAGCACTGTGATTTCTTTCTGCTCTGCTCTGTTCTTTTTTCTTTTCTTTCTTTTTTGTTTTTTTTCTTCTTCTTCTTCTTCTTCTTCTTCTTCTTCTTCTTCAAATACAAAGCTGTCTAATGTAGCATTCACTCCCTCTACAAAGGTGTGACAGTGAACTGCTGCTTGTGTGGGCTTTTAAGCTGAACCCAGCAGGTGTGCCTGGTCAGTGCTGATTAGCGCTGGGGATTCTGGGACTTGAAGTTCTTTGACCCAGATCCACCAGCTCTTCCATTGCACTGCCCCCGCCCCCTGCTGGTGACCAGTGGCACAGGCTGACCCCTTCATCTTTTAGTAAGCAAAATATGGGGATTTAAAAGCCCAGAAAAGGAACATACATGAATGTAAAGTACAACAATAAAAACTGTGATGTTGAGTAAATACAATAACAGACAAATTAACAAACTATAACTTTAATCCTCTAGTCAGCAGATTCTGGTTCAAACCCTAGTCTGCCGTATCAGCTAAGGCTGATTACCTTCAGTAGTTCTTGACTGACTGGAGCAGATGCATTAGTGCTAGGTTAGGAAATAGCTTCCAAGTTGGAATCAAACAGTTTGGAATGTAGATCTCCAGGAGGAAGGTTGTTGACCTCTTGCTAAAAAAAAGGACACTTTTCTGTAAATTTCAGCACTGTATTTATTTGCTAATTAACACATTGTTAAAAAAGGCACATAAATTCATTCTTCGTCCCCCCCAAAAATTACTGTGTTCTCTGCAGATGTTTATTTGTAATTTCACCAGCACGTACCAAACTTTTACATACAACTGTACATAAATTACAATCTTGTTTCCAAAAAAGTTGGGACACTGTGCAA
Source organism: Colossoma macropomum (assembly GCF_904425465.1). Lineage (NCBI taxonomy): Eukaryota > Metazoa > Chordata > Actinopteri > Characiformes > Serrasalmidae > Colossoma > Colossoma macropomum. The sequence goes on along the minus strand of NW_023495697.1, from coordinate 19,702 downwards.
AATGTAAATAAAAACAAAATGCAATGACGTGTGAATCATTTAAACCCTATATTTCATTGAAAACAGGATAAAGAACAAATCAAATGTTGAAACTGAAATTTTGTTTATTGAAAAATATATGCCCATTTTGAATTTGATGCCAACAACACATTTCAAAAAAGTTGGGGAGGGGCATGTTTACCACTGTGTTTCATCACCTCTTCTTATAACAACACTATGTAAGTGTTTGGGAAGTGAGGAGACCAATTGCTGTAGTTTTGAAAGTGCAGTGTATTCCCATTCTTACTTAACATAGGATTTCAGCTGCTCAATAGTTCAGGGTCCCCTTTGCCATATTTTTCATTTCATAATGCACCAAATGTTTTCAGTGGGTGACAGATTTGGACTGCAGGCAGGCCAGTTTAACGCGCGGACTCTTTCAATACAGAGCAATGCTGTTGTAATACATGCAGAATGTGGTTTCACACTGTCTTGCTAAAATAAGCAAGGCCTTTCCTGAAAAGAAGTCGTCTGGATGGCAGCATATGTTGCCAAAACACATATATATCATTCAGCATTAATGGTGCCTTCACAGATGTGCACGTCACCCATGCCATGTGCACTAATGCACCCTTATACCATCATGAATACTGGCTTTTGAACTGTGCACTGAAAACAAGCTGAGTGGTCTTTAGTCCGGAGGACACAGTGAACCTTTGAATGAGTCCATTTTAAATAAGCTTGGGCCCAGAGAAGGTGGTGTTGTTTCTGGATCCTGTTTATATATGGTTTCTTCTTTGCATTTTACAGTTTTAACTTGCATTTGTGGATGCAGCGACAAACTGTTCTCATAGTCAGTGGTTTTCAGACGTGTTCCTGAGCCCATGCAGTGATTTCCACTACAGAATCATGTCTGTTTTTAATGCAGTGCTGCGTGAAAGCCCAAAGATCACGGCCAGCAAATACTGTTTTTTGGCCTTGTCTCTTGCATACATAGGTTTATCCAGATTTTCTGTATCTTTTAATGTTATTATGTACTGTAGATAATGAAAAGAAAAAGCTATTTGCTATTTTACGTTGAGAAACGTTATTCTTGAAATGTTGCACTATTTACTCGCACAGTCTTTCACAGAGCGGCGAACCCCTCCTCATCTTTACTTCTGAAAGACTCAGACTCTCTGGGATGCTCTTTTATACCCAATCATGTTACTGAGCTATTGCCAGTTAACCACCAGGTGTTTGTTTAGCATTACACAACTTTACCAACCTTTTGTTGCCTCTGTCCCAACTTTTTTGGAATGTTTTGTTGGCATCAATTTCAAAAAACAATAAAATTTCTCAGTTTCAACATTTGCACATCATTGCATTTTGTTTTTATTTACATTTTGCACAGCGTCCCAACTTTTTTGGAAATGGGGTTGTAGATAAGCATTACAGAAGTAACGTTAATTTTGACATCTTTGTTAAACAATTTAAATTGTACACAATTACGAGCATCTCAGACATCCACTACGTCTAAAATCAAGCAGTTGTGTTATGCTGATGACACATCAGCTGCAATTTCTAATAACCTGCTACAGACTCCTCATTACTTTCCACCACTGGTGTTTCAGTTGATGTTTCAAGAACACTGGCTGAGCTCACAACCACTCCCTTGTTTAAAGTCAAAATCGTCCTCTAGTGTAGATAACTCACTAACACTTATGATGTTACAATGAGTGTTGCTTCTGCTGACACATATGACACTACTGCTCTACCACTTAAGGTTCACGCATGGCTGTCATTTTACTGACGGAGTTTACACCACTTTCAACGATAACTGTGTCCTTAATCATTGAATTTCTCCTGCCTTTTGTGGCATTGGTGGCATCTCCTTGTCTAAACTGTGTGCTAGTGCTACTCTAATGGCTCCTCAAACCAATTCTGTATCAGTTTGAACAGGTGCATGAAAATTGCTGATTGGAACAGTGTTCATACTTTGCGTTGTGGTCAAATGTAGACCACTTTTCTGTATAGAAGGGTCAGTCAAGATGTAATACTTGATGGCTGTAACCTGTGAAACAAAACCACCTTGATCTTTCCGCTTTCTTCTGTCACAGACTTGCACTTAATCATCACTTGTAGATGCACAACACCAGGAATCCTACTCATTCTCATGATCCTGTCCTATATATATATATATATATATATATATATATATATATATATATATATATATATATATATATATATAATTAAAATGGCAAATTTACAGGAAAAGGAAAAAAATGTACATTACTTTTAATGTAAGTCAATGGAATCAGAATTTTTTCCAAGTAATTTTTGGCCGTTTCTTATGGTCAGTTCATCATGAAATTTACACACAATGTAAAGGGCAACAGGCATTTTCAGATTATGTCAAAAACTGAAAAATGGAGATTTTCTTCCGACAGCAATGGTTTTCTTCCGACAGCAGCTGAAATTAAAATATATATATATATATATATATATATATGTGTGTGTGTGTGTGTGTGTGTGTGTGTGGTGGCGGCCTGGGGATGGGCCACACTGGCTGGGAAGCTAAAGAGAACCCCAAAAGACACACACAGAGACCAAACGTGGGGGCAAAGTGGAGCTATGATTATGTGTGAAAACAAAATTTCAGCGTCCAGCAGAGTCCAAGATAAAGCTAATCAATGTTAAGAAAGGTGAAAGTAAAACAGTACATTTAATGTATTATTACACCAATATTAGCTAATAAAGCACATTCAGTTTCTATTCAGTTTAAAATGAAACAGCCTTTTTGATAAACAAACAGCTAGCTGGCTAATATTAGCAAGCTCTTTCATGCTAGCTTGGCTCTATGAAAGTTAACGTTCCTTGGCACCTTAGTTGTATTCAGCTAGTTAGCTCACATTGCTGGAGTTAAGCTACTTTAGATAGCTAGCATATTAGCTAACATTAGCTGTGCAGGGTTCAAATGTATGTGTACATGTCAAGTTGTTAGCTAGCATTGCTTACAATTAATAATCTGCAGTACAATTTCTTTTGTTGTGCTTGTGAAGTGTTTTTATTTAAACAGCCGGTAGTTTAAATAACACTTCTCAAATGCACTACCTTACTAGTATATAGGCATATTAGGTTGGTAATGCAAGAATAATCCCAGATAGCATGAAGACTTGGCCCAAGCTCGGCTGATCTGTGGCAGTGCTGGTTGAGACTCATCATCGGGCAGCCTGAATTGGGCTGAGTGTGGGTGACACCTGGCAACCTGCGTAGTGCACTATGTAGGTCTTAAAATAACGGTTCCTAAAACCAAACAGTGCATGATATGTCTAACAAACAGCCAATTAGGATTCATCCAGGTGTGCACAATTCCCTACTGGACATACAGTGCACTATTTAGTTGAATTAATAGGATTTCTGTTTGGAAAATGTTATTTCATCACTGCTTATACAAAAATATCACTGATGACGTGTCCTTGGCATGAAAATGCAAGGAAGACACCACATTCGTTGGAATTCTCCCCTTTCAGCTGGACTTCAAGACAGGCTGCTTCACGATGTCCAATAAGTTTAATTATGGTTGTGTAACCTAAGTTAAAATGACTTCAGAAAACTCTAAACAGTTTCAAGTAGTGATGTAATATTAATAAAAACTAATAAAAAGCTTTGTATTGAAAGGTAGTTAACTTATTAAGCCATTTGAATAGCATATAGCCAAGTTAGCTAGTTGGCACTATCCACTCACACTGCTGCACAATTTCTGTATATACGACATTTCCAAAAAAGTTGGAATGCTGTGCAAAATGTAAATAAAATAGAATGCAGTGATACAGAATGAGGGTTTTTCATACATTTCTGAATTTTTATCTTAGTCATGCTGTGGTAAATTATCCAACACTGCCAACAGGCACCCTTTATACATATATCTCAAATGAAACATTATGAATCTACAAGAAGAAGCTCATATAACAACGTTTTGTGCTGTAACTTTATTAATTTAATCTTATTCAGGAAACATGAATGTGTGAGAAATGGCACTTTGGACCACTGGTACTGTAAACTGGACGAGGTGATGAGATTAAGACGGGTGATTTCACACATTTTGGATACAGAGGTGAAAGTTAAACTAGTCTGAAAATAAAGTTTTACATTTACGAATGAAGTTTTAATGATTTTAAAAGAAAATGCAGATCTTTGGAAAACTGGCTCCACAGAATGTTCTGTAGAAGTACACAAAAACAGTGGATTGCTGATTGCACTGTGTAGTTATACAGACACTGGCTGTATATATATATATATATATATATATATATATATATATATATATATGTATGTATATATATATATATAACATTTATTAACATTTATTAATGGAGTGCAACTTTATGTAGATTCCAAACTGTCAGGAAGGTCTAACACTATGAGTGGGAAAGAAGCTGCTCAACAGAAGCTCAGATGCTTCCCAGAACTCCTGGACATCATCTTCCGTCTGAGTGATGGGTTTGTTTCTTCTTCGGGTTTCAGTTTCATTCTCTGTTATAATGTTAAATGTCAATGTTATTATTATTTTTCACGACTTTGTTATAATACAGAGAATGTTATTTCATATTATCAATATTTTCTAGGGAATGGAGGACTTTGATAAGTGATGTGCCAAATGAAGGTAATATCAAAACCACAATGACTGATGCATGTTTAAGTAGGAACTTTGGTCAGTTTTTAGTAGTTGAGATGCTGTGTGAAATAAAAATTCTGAAACATGTTCATGATTTCTGATGTGTTCATTAAACACATGTCGAAAGTGCAGTTTACATCGCTCTGCACACACATTGTGATCTCTGTAGCAAAGTCTGCAATGTAGAGTTACATGCCAACTCTCATTGGTGCAGTTGGGATGGAAACAGTTCTCATGGCAGAAGAAAAGCTAAAGAAAAAAGCTAAATCTGAGTCCATGAGTCTGTCTGGCAAGTCTACCACCACTAACTCCACTGCACCTTCATCCTGAACCTCAGCTGGAAGGTAAGACTGAAAACCCCAAGAATGTCACTTTTCATTTTTTCTGTTTCCCCTTCCTCTGTACACCAGTCAGAGAACTGTGTCCTTCACTAATTTTACAGTGATTCTCTAATCTCACCACAAACAACAAAGAAAACAAATCAAGTAACCAGATAATTAACTGTATTAAAAATCTGACTAACAGAGGTGGATAGAGGAGCCTAAAATCAAGTAAAAGTAGAAAATAATTTGTAAATTAGTTCCAAAAACAACTCCAGTACAAAAGTAGAAGATCAAAAAAACTTCTGAGTAGCATATCAAGCTGGAGTGGAACCTGTTAGTACATCTAACATTTATCAGCACAGCAAAAGAAGATATTAAGTTGCTAATATTTTCCTTTTTAATGCATTCTTAAAATTAAAACACTATTAAAGCTCAAAGGTCAGAGACTGACCAATCCCTAAAATGAGGAAAGCAGAAGAAAAGCATTATCATTTGGAAAAAACTCAAATTAATCAATTTTACTTAATCATAATGCAGCAGATGTGGAAAAATAAGCCTGATTAAACATTTTCTTAAAAGCATGTTTGGTAAAATTATAAAGTCAAGTTTTCTGTTTTAGTAATTGAAATCCAAATTTGTTGTAACAGTTATTTTTGCAGGCAAACTTTAAAAACCACACAAATATATGAAACACACAGACAATGAAAACACATTAATCATAGATTCATATAAAAAATCAGGCTATAATCGATGCTCGTGCCCCTTTTCCCGTTTCTGACGAGATAATACGCTGTCCTGCCCATAATTGAAACAATTTAACATTCAGATTTCTAAGAAACATATCTGGACCATCACATGTTTGGAAGCGCCCCTCAGACTCAGTTCTAGAACCTTCATGGGTCAGAAACAATCTACCGACTGTCCAGGTTCCTTCAGTGCAGGTCGATGTCTCAGAGAGATAGTGAGAGCTCAGTGAACTCCAGCGTGGTACCGTGATAGGATGCCACCTGTGCAACAAGTCCAGTTGTGAAATTTCCTCGCTACTAAATATTGCACAGTCAACTGTCAGTGGTATTATAACAAAGTGAAAGCGATTGGGAACGACAACAACTCAGCCATGAAGTGGTAGGCCACGTAAAATGACAGAGCGGGGTCAGAGGATGCTGAGGCGCATAGTGCGTAGAGGTCGCCAACTTTCTGCGGAGTCAATCGCTACAGACCTCCAAACTTCATGTGGCCTTCAGCGTAGATCAAGAACAGCGTAAAGAGCTTCATGGATTGGGTTTCTATGGCCGAGCAGCTGCATCCAAGCCTTACATCACCAAGCGCAATGTAAAGTGTTGAATGCAGTGGTGTAAAGCACCGCCACTGGACTCTAGAACAGTGGAGACGTGTTCTCTGGAGTGATGAATCACGCTTCTCCGTCTGGCAATCCGATGGATGAGTCTGGGTTTGGCGGTTGCCAGGAGAACGGTACTTGTCTGACTGCATTGTGCCATGTGTAAAGTTTGGTGGAGGGGGGATTATGGTATGGGGTTGTTTTTCAGGAGTTGGGCTCGGCCCCTTAGCTCCTTAGCTCCTTAGTGAAAGGAACTCTTAATGCTTCAGCAGACCAAGAGATTTTGGACAATTTCATGCTCCCAACTTTGTGGGAGCAGTTTGGGGATGGCCCCCTTCCTGTTCCAACATGACTGCGCACCAGTGCACAAAGCAAGGTCCATAAAGACATGGATGAGCGAGTTTGGTGTGGAAGAAATTGACTGGCCTGCACAGAGTCCTGACCTCAACCCGATAGAACACCTTTGGGATGAATTAGAGCGGAGACCGGGAGCCAGGCCTTCTTGTCCAACATCAGTGTCTGACTTCACCAATGTGCTTCTGGAAGAATGGTCAAAAATTCCCATAAACACACTCCTAAACTGTGTGGAAAGCCTTCCCAGAAGAGTTGAAGCTGTTATAGCTGCAAAGGGTGGGCTGACATCATATTAAACCCTATGGATTAAAAATAGGATGTCACTCAGGTTCATATGCATGTAAAGGCAGACGAACGAATACTTTTGGCAATACAGTGTATGTACACACACTTACCACATCATTTTTAACATTGAGTTACTATTTAAATGTAAGACTGTATGTTATTTTTGTTAATCTTGATGTTTTTGTTTTCTTTTTTCAGTGTTTGCCCATGTAGAAGTCAACTAAAGCATGTCCTGCTGGCATGGTGTCCAAAAATCATCAGTGTGCCTCCAACTCTGGAAATCTTCAGGAGTGTAAGTACATGAAAAATAACCCACATAGTCATTGATTCACAGTGGACACACTCATGACCAAGTATTTCATTAGCTTAAAGTTCAAATGTCCCTCATAATATCATTTTTTATTTTTCTGACTGTACAGTTGAGAATAACAGAATGAACTGGATCTTTACTAAGAAAACAGTTTTGTCAGTTGATGTGATGCTGATTCATTTTATCTTCGCAGCTTCACAGAGAGAATCTAAGGTTTTGATGACACCATTTAAGAAAACCCACAAACATCTGTCCAGGGTTTTCTCAGCCCTCCACAGAGCACTGCCCAACCCCTTCCAGTGCATGACTCGTCCATGTTGAGCACTACATTTCCTGTTTTTTCCTGTGAATCCTGTATTCATAATGTACTGTATATGCATTTATAAGGTGTTATATGGTCTACATAACATGTTTTAATACCGGGCATGAACTTGTATAAGCTTTTAAATGGTTATAATTACATGCAAAACACTTTATAAAACAAGAGTGTATGACTTTACAAGCTTAGGGTCCATAATGCATTTCAGAATCTCTTCTAAAGAACATTGCACACACTTATGTTGTAATGAGCTACAACATTTTATAGAGCTTTATGCCAGGATATTACAGGCTTTAAGTGATGAAACGTTTTTAAATGCCTTTTAAATGTTACATTCTGCCAATGCAGGAATTGATGAAGTCTTTAATTAGCAGAAGTATCTTAAAGCCTTTAGTAAACCAAGTCAGCTGTCATTTACTGTTTGTCTCTACTGGCTTTGGTTGCTACCTGCTAACAGTCTAGCACCTGTAGCCTGCTAGCCTGACGTTACAGTTTCCAGATAGTTAAAAATAAGCATTATCAAATCCAAACTACATATAAAAGGTTATGATTTCTAAAACTTCTTATTAAAATCAATTAGTTCTGATGAACAGATATTATAATGTGTTAAGAATCCTGTTATTATAAAGTTTTAAACTCTTATTTTATAAAGTATTATGAATGTAACTATAAATGGAGTTATAAAGTAACTGAAATTTGGGAGGAGGACCATGCCTGAAATCTCTCCTCCTTCCAGTCTAACACCCTATAAATTTCCATCCCAACCTTCCATTTCTGATGACGAAGCTTTCAGTCTTTACAATCTGGTGTCGACCCGAGGAGGATGGGCCCCCCTGTTGAGTCCTGGTCTCTCTCAAGGTTTCTTCCTCAGGTCTAGGAGTTTTTTGCCGCTGTCACCCTCGGCTTGTTCATTAGGGGTTCAGACCCAGATGTCTGTTTGAACAGCTTGCAACCGCGTCACCATCAAGCTATTAAACCAAATCAAAAACTCATGTTGAAGGCCTGAACTCGCAAACTTTTAGTATGTATATGTGTAATTTTTTTGTTATTATTTATTGTTTGGAGCTTTATTTTTAACGTTTTCCTTTCAACTGTGAGCTTTAGTGAAAAATATTTTAACATGAAACAAATTTAAACATGATATTATCTGTTCAGTAATAATTTGTTGGTTTCATAGACGCTTTCATTGCTACACCAAAATTTGATTTAGGGGGATCGTTCTGCCGTATTATCAGGGTTAGTCCTTTAATTACATGCTACAACTACTCACACACACACAGTGAGAGCTTAAAGAGCTGCTGTTTTATTGTGATTTTCAGACTTGTTCCGTAAAATGTGATTAAAATGAGACGGGATTTATCTGAACTAACTAGAGAGGGATGATAAACAGGCATTTATGGATAAAAGTATCGGTAACACTTTCTATGAATGTCACGTTTGTAAGCATCTATAAACACATTCATAATATGTTATAATGCATTCATATGGCATCATGAATATGGCTACAAATATTTATAAAAATGGATTACATGTTATAGCCATGCTTATTATGCATAATGAATTGTTAACATAATGCATTATAGATACTGTTCATAACAAATTATAAGAGCTCATAAGTTGTATTTGTCCGCTCTAAGTAAAGTGAGGCATACTGTACTAAAGCCGAAAGTTAATATACACCACCATTAGCTTGGCACTAACTTAACACTGCATATCCAATATTATACTGTTTGGAGCATCTGAATATTCAGGACTGAAGCCCCCAAGATGCAGCCCTAACAGCACCAGTGCTGAGAAATGAAATATTGGAAATCCCAGGGCGTAAATAAACTTTGTATTTGTCTTTACGCCCTCCAAGCTGGGACTGACTTCTTCAGTGTAATTAATTTTTGTAAATATTTATAACCATGTTTATAATGCCTTATGAATGCATTATAATGTTATAAATGTGTTTATAGAAGTGTTACCAAAGTATCTTTATTGACAGTGTAGATCTGTACAAAGAGTGGACTAATGATCTGGATATGCTACCTGCTCTTTCATACCCAGATGTTTTCCTAGCTGGTGTGGGGCTTAAGGGCATTTTATTTTGATTAATATAGAGTTTGAAAGCCACTCAAATCCAATGTAGAGTTTATAGAATAAATCAATATTCAGGCAGGTTTAACTTAGTTAACTTACTGACATATTTCACTCAGACACTCACATGTTTAACTCTGGAATATTTATCTCAGTTACCATCATATCTTACTTAGTTACTGCCATATTCCCCTCTAGGTAGCCTTTTAGAAAACGCTTTAACTGATCCAGTTAGTGAACTGATGACAGCACTACTGTACTCTACTGTAAATTTGGTTGGGTAAGATCTATATGAGTAGCCTGTAAAATAAGCTCTACAATCCATTTTCCCAAATGCTAAATAAAAAATGCTGCTTCTGCAAAAGTAAAATGAAATTTTATTTCTTATCTGTTTGTCTTGATTTTGCCTGATTTTATTCCCATGTTGATCCACACTATAGTCAGCTCTACCATAGTATTTAGTGATTACATGGATTACGGATCAGGCAATGTCAATGAAAGCAGGTATGATAGGAATATTCAACTGTTTAGAAGCAGCTTAGTAGAGTAACTAACCCTGCCAAAGTGCTGAATAACCTGCAAGACTCTGTCAAGACGTCTCTGTCCATCATTAGAAGATCAGCCGGTCATTACCAGGACTATGTGTGAATGTCTAGGGTGAATGGTTTAAGATTAGTATTCAAGATTAGTATTCACTTTACTAAGGTCATCTACTACCCACTAGCAAAGTAAGTAGCTTATATGAGCTACACAGATCAGAAGTTCTTACCATCAGGAGAAACAGTGGAGCAGCCTGCAGTGTTTACATGTTGGCATTAAAGAAAAAAGGGTCATTTTATGGACTCATGTAACTGTGTGTAAATGTTGCCATGACAATAACATCTGCCAAAAATGACCCAATGGAGCTTTTCTAGTCTCATGTATTTGCTTAAGATGTTTAATAGTCATGAGGATGCAAGACTTCAGCTCCTTTGTCTGTGACAACTTTATATGTTGTGATATTTTTATTATTCTCAAAGACCTTTTTTATCATGGTCACACATCTGGGGAGGGGAGGAGGGCATCACGTACAGCTTGTGTTTAGACCACAATGCACCTGTGCTTCAGAATGAGGCATGATTTTAGAACTGTGGGAGGGGAATGAACTGAGCAGGAGTTCTGAGAAGCTTCTGCTTCACACTACAACCCTCTCCTTGAAGAAGAGAGAGAGAGGCCTACAGTCCACCACAGGAAATGGGAGAGAGAGGGTGATGTCTGTGTTACACACCAAAATCTTGGATGCCTGGAGTGATCTTTAGAAGTTTGGAAATATTTTACATTCATTTTTTTTTAAGAATTGCTAAGAAGAATTCTCTTATTCAAAACTTTTCACACAGTTAGCACAGCAACACACTACTTGGAACAAACCATGAACTGTTTTTTCTTGTTTGAATACAAAAAATGCATTCAGTGATCATTTCCAAAACTCTTTACCTTACTTTTCACTCAGTATTAGCCTTTAAACCCTTAAATAGTCAGGGCCCACCAGCAGGCCCACAGCTGTGAATAGCCCAGCCAGTTTGCAGTGAAGTTCCTGTAGTTACTAAATAATAAGCTTTAGTGTGTGATGAGTCTGAGAGTTTAAGGGTTTAACAAAACTGTATATTTCTGTATCTCCCAATGCAAATGTTCACATATACTAACACAAAGCTGTTTCACTGAAATTCAGAACTGAATATGAAAATATTAAATGTCAGGTGTGTAAAATCATGGAATATAATGTAAAAACTCATTGATCATACCTTTCATATGTAAACTTTAAGCCTTCTAAACATTAATCTAACAACCTGGACAACATGTCCCTGCATGACAAATGTAAACCACGCCATATATATATATATATATATATATATATATATATATATATATATATATATATATATTAAAACTGGAATGTTTCCTGACTCATTCAAATTTCTGTTTTAATCAAGTCATTTAAGCTACCTAAACCTGCACTCTTCTGTAACAGGTTGTATTGGTAGATGGGCTGACACTGTCGACACTGGCAGAAACACTACAAAGGAGCAAAATAACATCCAGCCAAGAAATTGTTTTGTTAACATAATGACACAGTGAATAAACATACACACTGTATATATAATACACAGCCAATTCCAAAACATTTGGGACAGTATGTGAAATGCTAATAAAAACAGAAAGCAGTAATTAGTAAATTCTGTTGGATGTGTATTAAATTGAAACAGTACAAAAACACAATTTTTGATGTTTTACCTTATGAACCTTGTATTTTGACAGGGCCATGTTTACCACTGTGTTACATCACCTTTCCTTTTAATATCACTTAATAATTGACTGAAGACGATGCAGTTTTGAAAGTGGACTTTTTGCCTTTATTCTAATGTAGAAGTCTTCCAGATTTTACCCAAGATACTTAAAGCTGTACAGGATGTGGTGGGTATATCGTCTGAACACCACAAAACAACAACAACAAAAGCCATAAAAGCCATAAAGAATGTCTTAAATGCTTGTTGGCATAAAGAAACAATGAATACATGAATGAATACATGAATAAAGTTCATTAATTATATACTATTAGGCAATTTACCACAGATTGAGTGAATTTAAAAGAGACTGGCTGAAGTGAAAAGTTAAAAATACAGCTAATATATGTGAAAAACACCCAGTCAGAATATCTATAAAAATATACATTTAAGAAAAAACTAAAGTACAAAACAAGAGGTAGTAAAGTGAAAGATTACAAAATTTTAATTGAAAAATCATTTCAACATTACAATCACACAAAGAGAATAGGTTGAAGAGGAGAGTTAGAAAAACGGTCAACAGATAAATTTAAAAGAATAAAACCAGACTATAAAAAACACCTGCAAGCCCTTCTCTCTACCCTAACAACACCCCCAACATGATTAGACTTCAGTGTGAATTATATGTTAATCAAATTGATCAGGTACATTATTTCTTATTTCTTACTGTAAAATCAGAATGATCAATATCTCTACAATGATTCTCTTAAACAAAACAGAACGTTAATGACTAAACAGAAGATAACTGCACAGCATCAATCAGAATCGGCTGTGTCAGAAGACCACCCTTTAGCCTAGTTTCAACCCACCCAGCCCCCTCCGGTCTTATCATCTCAGCAGTGACCTTCAGTGGAAACCCAGCAAAAACAAACAAATAAACAAACAAAACTCTCTTTCCAAAGAAATGTGGTCAGACTGACACAGAAGCACAGCAGAGAAGACATGTATCCCATCCACATTTGAGCGAGATAGACGTGACAGCGACAAGGAAAACTCCTCAAATTACATTTACAGGAAGAAACCTGGAGAGGAGACCCAGCTCAGAAAGAGACCTATGTTCTCTGAGGCGACTCCAGAAGAATATATAGTAGATATATTAAATCGCATGAACCTGTATTGATCATTATCAGATAAGATGATTCCACTTTAGAGATATTAGAATTCATAAGAATAAACTATAAGAAAACTTTCTGATCACACTCTTCAATTCACACACTGTCAAAAACCTTTGTTCTCTCTCTCTCTTTCTCTCTCATACACACACACACAGTCTTAACAATGTAAATAATTACAGAGGTGAAAGACAATCATCTTAGAAAAGTGTTGGAATTATTTATTTTGATCATTTCTGAACATGTATATTGCTTGAACCTGTAACTAAATATCACGCTTTGAAAACACATTTAAATAACAGTTTTATTAGCTAACTTTCAAATGATCATCTGTGCATCAATGTTTTTTTGTGTATGATGTGCAGATCATGTGTTAATCAGTGTCTCTGTCACAAACTGAGATGGGAGACTGGATGCTGAATGTTGTGCAAAAGACTTTTAATTCAGAAAGTTACTCTGACAAAACAGCAGGAACGAACAAAACTACTCAGAAACAGTTTACAAAGTAAGGGGCTTACGGCTCAGAGCTCTGTTAGTTGGCAAAAGGCTTCACAACTGAAGAAAGAAAGCTGGAGTTTAAATAGCAGAGATGAAATGAGGAACAGGTGGAAGGTGTAGTCAGTGATCAGTAGACAGGCAACGCCAAGTGAGGGAGAGAGGCAGGCAGAGACCAAGACCTGACAGTGTCCAGTGGCTCCATAGATCTTTTGAGGCCTCCCTGGTGGTTCACTGACCAGCAGCTTTTAAGTTGCCATTGCAGGTCTTTCCATGTTTCCAGAGATTTCTTCTGTATTGCCTTGGTCACTTTGTCTACAATGACATATTAAAGTCACGATAATAATTACTGTCAGCAGGACAAATCCAGTCACCTGAAAGCACAAAGACAATGGACTATTTGCACAATGTCGCATAACATATAACCTCTTTCCACAAAACAGTCTGTTTTGTTTCCATTGGCATCTGTCAAGTTCACCCAAAGACCACACATTTTATACCCTTGTTGTGATGTCATCACTTAGCAGCACTCAAACCTTTCAGGTGTTTAAACCACCTTTAGACCAAAGAGTTTGAATAAATTCTTTTTAACAAGAAAACAGTGAAGTCATTATTAAAAAACATGTTCTTCATACACATACAACATGAAGTTAAATGTACCCAAAGGATTAGTACGGAGCTGCTTTATGACAAACTACAGCAACATCTGAAGATGCTTTTTCCATATTTAATTGAAAATTAACAACAAAAATCAAACATTTAAAAGAAGGTAAGTTGTTGATGGGCATTATAAGTCCATTTGAAAACATTACACAGTTACTCACCTCAGAAGCAAAAAAGTATGTTTGAGTCTTGAGACAATAGTCAGTTGGCGATCTGTCAGCACCAGTTGATACACACAAAAGAACCAAATCCTCACGATATATATTCCTTCCCAGTATGAAGACGCACAGGCTATGTATCTGCCATCAAGGAAGAAGAGAGCTAACCAGATAAAAAATGAACCGATGGAGTAACCAATGCGTTTTCTTTTCTGCTCTCCATTGGTGCGATGAGGGTCTGGAACCAGAGCGTAATACGTAAAAGCAGAAGAAGCTAATCCAGGCACCAAAGCATACAAAATGCATAATGTAATATTTTGGCCATGTATGCAAGGGCAGACAAAGTCACGATCCACCAGTTTCTCCACAACAATGAGGATAAAACTGAACAAGACAAAAGCCTCCAAGGGGCTTGCACAGGAGATGCACAGATAAAAAATGAGTGAGAAAATGACTGCAGTTTAAGGAGATGTACAGATAAACAATGTCTTCCTGTTTGGTTAGTGGGTGAAAAGCTGTGGGTTCATTTCTGAGAAAAAAAGTCGCTGTGTCTAACAACGTCTAGTGTCTTTAATTTTTTTTAATATTTTATTTTTAATAACTCATCTGTAATTCAGCATTCAGGTTTCATACATTTAAATTATGGGTTGGGAGTTACTGTTGTTTTCAGCTGTTTAAGTTTCTCTTTGTGTATGTTGTGCTGTTTGTGTGTATCACAAAATAAAGGCAGTAATTAGGAGGTTAAGCCACTTTGTAAGGTAGCTGATTCCAAACATGATAAGCTAATAAATGGAGTTATGGAATAACTGAAATTTGTGAAGAGGACCATACCTGAACCCCCTCCTCTTTCCAAAGAAGGACTCAAGTGTCAAGACTTGAGACTTACTTATTACTTGCAACTTAGCGATTTGTTCCCACCTCTAGAACATAGTAATAATGACTAACATGACTTATACTGAGGTAAGTATCCTGCTATCAGCTATTCATTGTCTGCTAGCTACCTTTGTGAAATAGCAGTATACTTTAATATGATATTAGTCTACTTAATATATATTTGACGCTCCAAGAATATATATTTTACTTCATATTTGACTTTTTACCTACCGAATGTAGATTTAGTACACTGTGAAAAAGTATACTTCGTTTGGGTGTGCTAATTTGGCACTGATGATACACTTCGCAAAAATATATATTGTACTTATTTTATGATAAAACTATATATTTGCAAAGTGTGTCGCAGGAGCATGTTAACTTATGTGCTTAAAATGTATTTCAATTAAGTATGCTTAAAAAACACGTTGATTTTTTGTTTCATGATATTATGCTTATATGGAACTGTGCTTTAGGCTTAAACTATACTTTCACAGATTTTCTTTGTTCTTAAAAATGTGTTTTAATGAAGTTTACTTGAAAAAGATGAATTTTTTGTTGAAAAAGTGCTTCATTAAATTTTGCTTACAATGAACCCAAATAGCAATGAAGTTTTGGCCCAAATGTGGCCCACATCTGCAGTTCTCTTTTGGCCCACATTTGGCCTTGATGTACATCATTGACTCAGGGTGAGTCTAGCTGCCTCAACTCAGCCACAGGTCCACCGTATATGAGCCAAATCTGGGCCAAATAAATTCACCATATGATCACCTAACATTGGCCATGTCTGGGCCAAATCAGGGCCAAAGGACTTAATCTCAGCTTCACCTTATATGAGCCAGATGTCAAGTGTGTTGTGGACCAAATCAAGGTCAAATTAAATTTACCATATGCTCACCTTACATGGGCCAAATGTGGGCCAAAGAACTTAATCTTAGCTTCACCTAGAATGGGCGGGATGTATGCCAGAACAGGGCCATGACATGACACTTGACCACTGAGAGATATTGTCAGCTATCCTAACTCGAAACAGTTCAGGGTTCTCTACCCCCTGCACCTTCTCTAGACCTAAAGGATCATGGGTGTCTAGAGCTGCAGCCACCTTACATTATGAATTCAGTTAAGACATTTTATTCAAGTGGTGAACGTTGTCTGCCAGTGCTTGATCTATTAAATACATACACAAGTAAATAAATATTGTGTGATTGTTTTCCTTTTGGTGCAGGGGGTGGAGAACCCTGAACTGTTTCGAGTTCCCCAAATGTGATGTAGGATAGCTGACAATATCTCTCAGTGGTCAAGTGTCATGTCAATCATTTTAGCAGACCAGTAGTAGCTGGAGAGGTGTGTTGGTCCTGGAGATGTCCCACCCTGCACATACTGGGCCCACTTTTCATCTAATGAATCTAATCCAATTAATGAAGGCTTTCAGAGGCATCTGAACACTAGAGCCAGGTGTGTTGGATTTGAGCTCTCCATGGCAGTAGATCTCCAGAACCAATATTAAGCACTCATTGTGTAGCAGGTAAAGATCAGAGGGAGTTGCTAGAGAGAGTATCACTTGTGTGAAGAGGAAACATTTTGGAAGAGTTTTGCTTTGGTAGCTTGTGAGTTCAGGTATGGTTAAAGTTCATTCTATTTCATATTACAAATCAGCTACAGATATTGGAATGACTATTTGAATCAGAGCCAGTTATTTAGTATTGTAGTTCTTAAATGAATTAAAAAAAAAGTTGTTAATGACTGTGTATAAGTTGTTAATGTTTGGTTGTGTAAATCTTATGATACAGACATAAACCACAAAGTCAGTCTTTTATTGGGCTAGATGTAAAGTGGCAGGGATATCTGTTTGAGACAGCATAGATTGAGTTGGTTAAAAATCATGAACATAGTTATTTTTAATGTGTACATAAGTTTGTCTTGAATGCAAGATCAGTTATAACTAATATAATATGATGCATAATTTTTGAAGATGTGCTTTTTAAAAAGTAGGATTTATGGTTTATTAGAAGATTTACAGATGCAGTGTATTTTGGGTTTGTTTTATCTTGTTACCTTTTGCTAAATATGTACAGTTACAATGTGCATAGTTACACTTATTAAATGTGTACATCCAATATTGTTTTTTTTTCTTTACAAGGATGGCTCAACTTGGACAACCTAAAAATTGTGTGGAGGGGTACCTCCACGAGGTATCTGCAGTGCTGGACTGGAAATAAGTATTTTACAGCTGTTCTTCAAGAGGCTGCATCTTCAAGAGTTGTGTTCCAAGTAGAGCGTTGTCATACATATGTGATAGCAGAGAAATATCGGTAAGTTTATAAAGAAATGATATGCTAATACACTAAGGTATGTATAGTGCTTACCCAGAAGAGCTAAAGTATCAGTTAAAAGCAGTATGAAATATCTATGTTAAAGACCTTAAGTGTTAAATGACAGCATTACAAATAAGTAAGATTTGTACATGCCAAGTGTACTATTATTCAAAGGCAAATTAATGTCAATAATTGGGTCAGTCCAGCTGTCTTTCTTGTGCAACTTGCCTTTTCCATTCAATTCCACCAAAAGGCTACAGGAAATTTAACAAAAGACAGAGGCAGATATACTTGCAGATCCTGTGGAATATCCGCGAGTAAGTATATAGTAATTTTTTACTTTAATTTTGAAAAGTTGTGACTGTACAGCTAAATATTGGAGGCAGAGTGATGGATGACCTTACGTTGATGGGAGCCTTTACTTTGTGTAGTGTGTGTGCAATCTGCAGAGGTCTTCAGCTCTGGTCCTTGGTTCCAGTTTCCAGCCCTGGATTTTGTGATTACTGGTAGTTAGTTGAAATGTTGTTGCAACTGCCTTGACCTGCCAGTGACCACAAAATGCAGGACTGGAAAGTCCACAGTTGAAGACTTGTTCAGTAGAGTCCTATTTTGTTAAAGTTTTCATATGGTTGTTCTGGGTTTTAAAATTTGCTGGTAGTCTCTTTTGCATGAAACTTTCCTGAGAAATAAACTAACAGGAAAAGTGTAATGTGATTTAAAATGAGATTGCAGTAACTGACGGTGAAAGAGAAGCAAAGATACTTCTTGGAGTTGTGTCAATATGTGAATGGATACTGGAAAGTTGTTAGAACAAACTTTAAAGTGCATGGGCTATTTCTGTTACAGGTTCATGTGACTGCGAAGGTCATGGAGAAACGGGAGAGGGGGACGGCAACCACCAGAGCCAACAAAACGCTGAACAAAATTCTGTATGCTGTTTCTGATGAAAGCGGGTCTACTGGCAAATGGTATCTCCTCACAAACCTGTCTATTAGGATGTTCATTGGAAAAGCCACCTTGAGCACCACAGCGCAAACGACAATTCAACCTGTACCGGATGCTGGACCGGCTGCAGAAGCAGTGAGGGATGATGCTGAACTGGTGTCTGGAGAAATTTTCAGCGCTGATGTGGTTCTAGAGTATTATTGCCCCAGAAGGCATGTCCTGAACGGGGTAAACCCAGGAACACTAATGACGAGGTGTCATCAGTGTGGAGCATTCATTAAAAATGTAAAAATGTCAATGGCAGTACGACAAGGCGGAGATCTTGTGTCGTGGAGGCAGAGCTGTGTCCCTAAAGGGGATCTATGCGTAGACCGGGGTGGAGTCTGGATTGGTTACCACAGAAATGGCAGCAACAAGTGGGTGGATGTGGAAATGGCAGCAACAAGTGTGGAAGATGGCTTGGAAGGAGTAAGTGATTTGTTCAAACATGACCAAGAACAGCAGGACAAAGGTGTTGCTCCAAAGCAATCCAGGAAGTGAGTATCTAAATGAAAGAACCAAGGCTTAGATGTTGGACTATGTTTATGTAAGCCTGTAGTTTTTTTTTTTTTTCTCCACCCCACAGGGTGGCACTTTCTTGCAATACGTAGAAACAAGTGTATTTTTTTCTTTTCTGTTACAGAAGGGTTTTAAATTGATGTTGAACATGAGTTGAATGTGTGGTGTTAAAACGGCTGTAATTTTTCTGTTTTGATGTACATTTTTAATCATAATTTTTAAATGCAGACAATGGCTAAAGCATGTTCAAGTTCCATAGTGTTTGCCAACTTTTTTTGCAAGTGTTGAATTGTTTTAGTGAGGAGTAATTGTATTTGAAATACACATTTGTAACTTTGTTCTTGAAGTACAAATCATTGTTTAATAAAAGCAGAAGTATGTACATGGAGTTTTTTGGGGGTCTTTTTAATATTAACATGATCAAGTAAAAGAGAACAATGAACACTAAGATTATGTAGGAGCTGTTTTAATATTGGTTCTACATTGTCTTAGTTTTGAAGTCATACAGTACTTCTGTGACTTAAGCAGTCTGCTTGGTCTAGGTGTACAAGTGTTCTGACAGCAGTAATTCTGTGTAAATGGCAGAGGTATTGTGTACAGTGATTAGAAGAGAGGTG
>NW_023495696.1:0-572 GCF_904425465.1 Colossoma macropomum | reverse complement strand
TGTGGTGATGAGTGGATGTGACGCTCGACCTCAGCGCTCTCCACTGGTCTCATACATTTAGGGGCTCGTGTATCTATGTTACTGACTAGCAGCCTGCACTGAAAACAAAACATCTCACACTACAGAAACACACAGACAGGCAGCAATAAAAGATTTATTGTAGACATTTGATAGAAAAGATGATAACATGAATCTATATAGTAATAACAGCTGATAAGATGTACAAAACACAGTCTAACGAATCCTGTAGCCGATTCAAATCCTGGCGGTGGTCGACGTAGGCTGCTGAACGCAGAAGGTGCAGGTGTCTTCGTGAAGTCTGGTCCCTGGCTGTCTGCAGTCTGTAATCCAGGAGGAATGGTGTCGCGGAAGTCCAGGTCCTTCTGCTGTCTGAAATCCTGAATCCAGGAAGGAAGCTCACCGGATCCCTGCGCAGAAAACAGTGGAAACGACAAAGAAGGGAGGAAATAAAAATATTCCTAGCATGGTTTAATAAAATTGGGGGTTTTTGTAAATTTTAAAACCTAAAAAAACAAAATAAGGAGGATATAGACTTCCATTGTGGTGATGAG